>NW_025970637.1:0-11790 GCF_021869965.1 Rhincodon typus | reverse complement strand
ACTAGTGGTGTACCTCAAGGATCTGTTTTGGGGCCACTGCTGTTTGTCATTTTTATAAATGACCTGGATGAGGGCGTAGAAGGATGGGCTAGTAAATTTGCGGATGACACCAAAGTCGGTGGAGTTGTGGATAGTGCGGAAGGATGTTGCAGGTTACAGAGGGACATAGATAAGCTGCAGAGCTGGGCTGAGAGGTGGCAAATGGAGTTTAATGCGGAAAAGTGTGAGGTGATTCACTTTGGAAGGAGTAACAGGAATACAGAGTACTGGGCTAATGGTAAGATTCTTGGTAGTGTGGATGAGCAGAGAGATCTTGGTGTCCATGTGCAATGATCCCTGAAAGTTGCCACCCACATTGATAGGGTTGTTAAGAAGGCGTACGGTGTGTTAGGTTTTATTGGTAGAGGGATTGAGGTTCGGAGCCATGAGGTCATGTTGCAGCTGTACAAAACTCTGGTGCGGCCGCACTTGGAGTATTGCGTACAGTTCTGGTCACCACATTATAGGAAGGATGTGGAAGCATTGGAAAGGGTGCAGAGGAGATTTACCAGGATGTTGCCTAGTATGGAGGGAAGGTCTTATGAAGAAAGGCTGAGGGACTTGAGGCTGTTTTCGTTAGAGAGAAGAAGGTTAAGAGGTGACTTAATAGAGACATACAAGATGATCAGAGGATTAGATAGGGTGGACAGCGAGAGCCTTTTTCCTCGGATGATGATGGCTAGCACGAGGGGACATAGCTTTAAATTGAAGGGTGATAGATATAGGACAGATGTCAGAGGTAGGTTCTTTACTCGGAGAGTAGTAAGGGCGTGGAATGCCCTGCCTGCAAAAGTAGTAGACTCACCAACTTTAAGGGCATTTAAATGGTCATTGGATAAACATTTGGATGATAATGGAATACTGTAGGTTAGATAGGCTTCAGATTGTTTTCACAGGTCGGCGCAACATCGAGGGCCGAAGGGCCTGTACTGCGCTGTAATGTTCTATGTTCTAAACGTAAAGGATCCCTTACCCAAAATCAGCAAAACCAGTGTAATGTGCAAAATACCATGCAAGGACTGTGAGAAACACTACATAGTCCGAACCAGAAGAAAACTGACAATAAGGATACACGAACACCAACTAACCACCAAGAGACATGACCAATTCTCACTTCTCTCACTACTCACGGACAATCAGGGACACAAATTCAGCTGGGACAATGCATCCATTAATCGTACAAGCCAAACAGAGACATGCCAGGGAATTCCTGAAGGCCTGGTATTCCAACTGGAATTCCATCAACAAACACATTGAATTTAGACCATGTGTACAAACCACTAAGAAACAAAACTGGAAGTAATGCCAACCACCCCAGCAAACCGAGGCATATAAATAGCAAACGGGACAGAACACTGACACTTCACCCGAGGTGCACGGACAATGTTACCTAGCAGGGTGACGAAACATTTGCATCCAAACCTGCTGGCTCACTGAGTATGTCTACAACCTCGGAGTCTACTAAATATATTTTCATTTGCTAGAACAAGCAATTTTTCATTCCCATTACCACTGTGAGAAGAAATATTCAAGAACAGCTCAATTGAGAAGAGTGATAGCATGCAAACGTTTATTAGGACCGTAATTGGAGTTGATCTGCCAAACCAATATTAGCTTTAAATATAAAGATACTCAATAATAATACAATCTGTAAATGTCACATCTCATTTATGACAATTTAATGTAGTTTACAATATTATTTGGGGCGACACAGTGGCTCAGTGGTTAGCACAGATTGGCCATGCTAAATTGCCCGTAGTGTTAAGGATGTGTAGATTAGGTGGGTTATGGGGAATGGGTCTGGGTGGGATGCTCTGAGGGGTGGTGTGGACTTTTTGGGCCGAAGGGCCTGTTTCCATACTGTAGGAATTCTATGAGATTCTATGAGAAGTCAAATCATGCTAATTATATTAATATGTTTTTACCCTCATCAAGATGATAGATGTCATTGTTGGAGAATGGAACATTTTCCAGTCTGCTATGTAGCATAAGCAATAACTGTCAGCATAGAAGAGGCAATGGCTTAGTGGTAAGATCAATGGACTGGTAATCCATTGAACCCAAGGCTGATGTTGTGGGGACATGGATTTGAATCCCACCTCGGCAGATGGTGAAATTTGAATTCAATAAAAATATTAAATAAAATACTAATTTAATAGTGATGAATGGTTAGCACGGCTG
The DNA here is from genome assembly GCF_021869965.1 of Rhincodon typus. Classification (NCBI taxonomy): domain Eukaryota; kingdom Metazoa; phylum Chordata; class Chondrichthyes; order Orectolobiformes; family Rhincodontidae; genus Rhincodon; species Rhincodon typus. The sequence goes on along the minus strand of NW_025970637.1, from coordinate 9,570 downwards.
CCTCACAGCGCCAGGGACTCGGGTTCGATTCCAGCCTCAGGCGACTGTCCGTGTGGAGTTTGCGCATTCTCCCCGTGTCTGCATGGGTTTCCTCTGGGTGCTCCGGTTTCCTCCCACAGTCCAAAGATGTGCAGGTTGGGTGGATTGGCCATGCTAAATTACCCATAGTGCCCAGGGATGTTTAGGTTAGGTGGGTTTGACATGGGAAATGCAGGGGTAGGGGAATGGGTCTGGGTGGGATGCTCTTCGGAGGGTCGGTGTGGACTTGTTGGGCTGAATGGCCTGTTTCCACACTGTAGGGATTCTATGATTCACATAATATCGATTGTTGTAAAAACCTGGCTGGTTCACTAATCTCCTTTAGGCAAAGGAATCTGCCATTCTTACCTGGTCTGGCACAAATAAACGTGAATCCAGACCCACAGAAATGGGGTCGACTTTTATCTGCCCAGGATGGAAACTAAATGCTGGACGAGCATTGACACCTACATTCCATGAAAGAATAACAAAAGTTCTCGGCTGTCCTTTTACAGCTGTCATTGCTGACTCCGACATTGTTAGATGCTGTGGACTCATAAAAAGGGTACATAAGGTTTTTAAAAATCTAAATTGAATGTAAATCTATATTAAAAAAACAAAATATGTAAGTCTAAAACAGGACTCAGGTTTCATATGGTAATAACCTTCCGAAATGACAAACTATTCGTGTATCTTCTTTGTATTCAAACAGAGAAGCTGTCAGCAACTTCCTTACAGCATTGAACTTACAAAGGAAGAGTCGAAGCACACAATTCTGCCATCAATTTATTTCAGGCAGCATCTGGACAGCTATCAGGATAGCGCTTTCTCTGATGGACCAGCCTGAACTCTTTCAAGCAGCACATGTAGGAGACCTTGATACCTTATTGAAAGCCTTTAATATGGACTGATTTACATTGAATCAAACATTTAAGGATATATATGGTAGGGATTTCCATGTAAATGTAAAGTTTGCTGTCTGTATCAGGATTTTTACAGTTAAGTTTACTTCAGAATTTTCAGGGGGAGTACTTGACCATTCCTGAATGTTATCCAATGGTTTTACAGTCATTTTCGTAAAATAGACAAATTGGATTTAATCAAACTTCAATCAAAAATGTGTTGTTCACAGCCAATTATTATTTTAAGATACAGTATACTTTTTAGGTGAGAGTATTTAAAAAGATAAATGACAATTATAACAATGTTTCATACATTTGATAAAGTGAGATAATGTTTTTTTTTCCTCAATTAGAATGTATAAGCAGTGCACAAGTCAGTGTGATTATTTAGACTTATCATTGTAACTGTTTTCCCCCACTTGGGAGTTGGGAAATAATGCACTTTAGTTAAAACGTTGAATATGATCAGAACATCTCCTCTCAATAAAGGCTACAATTTGAGGTAGAACTCAATATAGAATTAATTAAAGAATCTAAAGATCAAGTGAACATTTCAAAACTAATTTACTTACATGGTATAAATTTGAACATTGAAGTCTTACCTGCATCCAATTTACAAAACAGCAGCTCAGATTTGTTACTTAAACAAACCAAGTATCTACACAATAAATCTACCTAAGCTTTGTTGCAGAAAATGGAAGTAAGCTGGACAGAAACACATCAGGAATTTGCATGTCATCCTTGCAGCACCATTTAGATCTTATTTGTCTCGTTTCAGTTTTAGAATAAGTTCATGGAAAGAAAATTTGAACATCAATTACATTTTTATTTGATAGCAATAATTAAGACTGTCTTATATTACTGCACAATTTTGACTTTTATTAAATTTCCCCTCTCACCAAACTTGTATCTGATTGCATTTTTCATCATAGATGTTGACAAGCCCACCTATATTCTATGAAAATTCTGAAGTGATGAGACACAACTCCTGCTGGGGTGAAGAAAAAAAAGATGGAAAGTGTTAGACAGACGCATAGTAAAGTTAATTATATTCCTTAAAGCATACTGTTATTTACAAAAAAGTATATTCATTAAACTGTAATGAATATATTCTGCATCAAAACAGTTCTGTTCAATTTCGCCAGGTCATGCTCTTTTTATGGAATATTTTTACTTCTGTCCAAAAGATTGAAAACTAATGAATCTGTTTGAATCTATTTTCTCCTGTTTGGCCACCCAAAAGGATACTGTATGTTAAAAGACAACTTTTTAAAGATTAAGATAGTAAAATAAATTTTCTATTGAATCCAGACTAGAATAGAACTAAATGTGAAAACAATTAAATATTTTATTTCATTTTACTAAGTTTGTGATTTTCAATACTGCATCTATAAACTTACTTATTATTTCAATTTATTTATCATCTTCATAATTTTGTGGTACTTTCAACACAGCCACTGCAAATTTTACATATTTTTGTACCGGGCTTAAAATGGCACAGTATTTAAACTAAGTAGAAACTGAAACCAAAAGAGTATACCAGAAATGCAGAATGTCTGAGTTAAGCAGAATGATCTGCCAAATCTGCAATCAAGGATTCAAAACTGAATATACCCTGAAGATTTGAATTTTATTATTCTAAAGAAAGCATGCAAAAGGAAAGCAGTCTAATATCAATACGTTATGAAGCAGGTTGTATTCCAAAAACAATTTCTTTGCCAGTAACAAGTTTTTTTTAGGAATATTGTGCTGTAGTAGAATTAAAATGCTGCAATGCATACTGAATGAATTTGGCCATTAGGAGTATGTATTTAGGCCACACCATTCAGAAAATGTATTTCCTATAAATATAGGGAGAGGAAAACACTGTTGTGGTTTTGGATTACCTAACTAGCATGCAAAAACCTCACCATATGAAAGACAATTCTTCTTTCCTTCATGTTCCATAATTTTTATTTTACAGAAGTTGCTTTTCCTTAAATATGATATGGTTTACAACATATTTGATGTAATCTGTTAGTGCATGAGGTGAGGGGTAAGTAGCAAATCAATTATTGAATAGCATGAAACGCATCTTGCAATTGTACTAAAAATCAATGGGAATTTCAGATCTTTCAAAATTACCAGCAGAGATGTTTTAATAGATATAATAGTATTCAAATATGCATTTTCATTGCTACTAATTGAAAGCTTGGCTTAGCTGATAAATCAATGGTTTCTGGTGCAGAACTGTGTTACTCCCAAATGTTTCAACATGACAATGAACTTCAAGAAATGCTGCAACGTTCACACACCATTTTAACAAAATAGAGCATACTTAAAATACTTAAACTTATTCTAGAGAATATTTCTACAAACTCATAGAATAGTCAATGGGACAGAATGTAACATTAATGTCAGTACATTGTGAACACTTATACACTTTGGCCTCTGCTGCTTTTAACCCACATGAAGCAACATTAATGCTATGATATCCAGTATTCAAGCACTATTATTATTGCTTTAGCTGCACATTGAAAATCGATTTTCATTTTGAGTCATCTAGCAAACATAGATTAAAACTTTTTAAAATTTTTGAGAATTGCAACCAAATGTAATAATTTAATCTTATAGATATTTTTATTGGTAGGTCAACGTTATTTCTGATAATTATAAATTATTAATGGCTCCGTTTGAAAATGTACATCTGCATGAGTTTGTCAGAAGCATCAAGGATGACATTAAATGCATGAATTATAAAGTAACAACGCTCTAGAGTATAGCTAGCTACAAGAGGGGCAAATATTTCCTCACACATGGTGTAGCAAAAGGATTAACCTATATTTTAGCAAAGTTTTTAAGACCTTGTTACACATAAAGCACAAGGGATATCTTACCCCATTTTTCATTGTAAGTAAATTCTGGTTTGCACACATCTGTTTGTCTATTTATAAATATGTTTTGATAATATACAGAAACAATTTATGTAAACATTTTTGATTCTTAAAACCAGGACCATAACCACACACTATTTTTCTCAATGCCCTTATGTTGTTTAATATGAATTTAGTAGCATGATTATGCTAGCAACAATTGGTAACTTTTTTCCGAAACAATTTGTTTCCATTTGGGAACTATTTGTAAGAAATGAACTGTCTAGTTCTGAGGGACTTTGACCCCACTGTACATTGAGTGATGAAATCACTAGGGTGTGAAACAATTTGCAGGTAATACAAATTAACAAATACTTCTTGAGGCTTCAAACTGGCATTTGCACAAAATGAAGACTGCCAGTGTAGCATGTGAGGATTTCTGCTATGTACAGAACATGATAAGTTATCTAAAATAAAGTCAAATATGCACAAGTTATTTGCTGTTCAGATTTTCTCAATTAAAATACTGCCTTTGAAAAAGGTAACTGCTTATGTCATGGTTCCGAATTCTCATTAATATCACAAATAAACACTAACAAGTGGGTATATTCAAGTAAATGTCATCCACCTACTTACTCTTCGCAATCACCACCATATACACATGAAAAAAACTTAACAGACTCAAAAGTTAAGAGGTCAAGACCATTGTTCAAATGCTTCAAGTGTCCTGTTTACATCAAGATTGAACTTCACCATTTAAATAAGTGTCGCCCCTTTGGGACAGGCAGACTATCCCTGAGCCTGAATTTAAGGAAATCAAAAGACAATGGAAATGTTTTAGAGACACAGCACAAACCTCACATTTTCGCTGCAGTGTGTACCCACCCATCATTGACTCATGCATTTCAAGGCGGCAGCTCGTCAGCACTTACCTGGTCTGGCCTACATCTGACTCCAGACCCACAGCAATGCGGTTGACTCTCAACTGCCCTCTGGGCAATTAGGGATGGGCAATAAATGCTGCCTAGCCAGCGACGCCCTCATCCCATGAATGAATAAAAAATTTCTGCAGGAAAATTAGATAAATATTAGCAACTCACACTTCCCATGAATGAATATAAAGAAAAACAGAACAAAAGGAGTAGATCTGTCATTTAAAATTTTTTGAGAAGTTTTGTAGCTGGGTTGTGAATGAGGTTGTAGATTTGCTCGCCGAGCCGATGTGTTTGGTTGCAGACCTTTCGTCACCCTGCAAGGTAACATCGTCAGTGTACCTCCGGTGAAGCTTTGGTGTTCTGTCCCGCTTGTTATTTATATGGCTCGGTTTGCTGGGGTGGCTGGCATCAATTCCAGTTCTGTTTTTCAGTGGTTTGTATTTGGATCCAGTTCAATGTGTTTGTTGATGGAGTTCCAGTTGGAATACCAGGCCTCCAGGAATTCCCTGGCATGTCTCCATTAGGTGTCATGGTTTCATAAGATCTCGGCTCACTGCAAAGTTTGGACTCTGCAATTGGTCGTGTCTCTTGGTGGTTAGTTGGTATTCGTGTATCCTTATTATCAGTTTTCTTCCAATTTGGCCTACGTAATGTTTCTCACAGTCCTTGCATGGTATTTTGTACATTACATTAGTTTTTTTGGTTGTGGTAATGGGATCCTTTACAAACCGCTGAAAAACAGAACTGGAACTGATGCCAACCACCCCAGCAGACCAAGGCATTTAAATAACAAGTGGAACAGAACACCAACGCTTTGGGGGAGGCATACTTATGATGTCACCTAGCAGGGTGACAAAATATCTGCAATCAAACACACTGGCTCATTGACCAAGTCTACCACTAGATGTGTCATTATAGTAAAAGATTAAGAGGTTATCAAAAGCTTGGTCACAATCAAGCTTTTAAGAAGGTTTCTCTCAGTGAAGAGAGAAATAGAAACAAAGAGAAAGTTCTCTGGACGAACTTCTGATGAGTATGCCAACATCAGTGAAAGTTGCACAAGTAAGGGATTGTGCAAAATGCACATGTATGACACAATAATATTCTTATGTTATCTAAATGTAACACAAATTGGGTACATGAGTTCCACTTACTTGAAGATCTCCAGTGGGTTTAGTGAGTACGTAAGAGTCCATGTATCATTTCAACAATTCAAAACCTCTTCCAGATCTTGTTACAATGTAACCAGAGTTCCCTGTAATTTTGTTTCTGGTTGGACAGGCCTCTGAGGTGTGTGTGTGACAGTGACCTCCAGCATGTGGATGCCAGTCACCATGCACAGAACTTTGGAGAGAAAATAGAGGGAACGTTGTACTAACCTTCTGGAAGAGTGGATTTTGCTTTATCTGGGTATGTTCTTGCATGTTCATTCTGCACAATTTGGGTAGTGTACACTTCCCTTAGCTGACTTCTGTTCCCCCTCAATGGCACTCCATTAGATGTCATGGTTTCATAAGATTTCGGCTCGCTGCAAAGTTTGGACGCTGCAGATGATCACGTTCCCACTATGTGGTGTGTGGCACTGATCTTTTGTGGCACCACGATATCTACACGTAGGTCAACAGCATGCCAGTCATACACCATTTTTATCCTCCCTTGTTTGTTGAGAAAAATATCCTGCATTTTGAAGAATTTGGATAGGCAGTGGTTTAGCAACATCATTTTCCCTTGCCTTCCCATACATTATCTCTGCTGGTGATGGTGACCTCGTAGCCAGAGGTGTACCTCTGACGTGTAATACCAAAAGTTTTGTTTTATTGTTCTAATCTTCAGGGTGAATAGTTTAATGGTTTAACTCAGTCACATGGCAAGACTGTTTGTCTGTGGTAATGTGGTAAAGACATCACATTGTTCAACATGGCAGATATATCCCTGAAAGATGTGCCTGTGCACTACAGCCCATTGTCAGTGATAATTACTTCAGGTGCACTGACTGGCTGAACATGGAACTCAATGTGTCAGCTGTGGTCAAACCTGAAGTATTTTTTACGTGTCTGGCAATAGGAAATTCAGAGAATTAATCAATGACTAAAATGAAGTCCTCTACATTCACAATAAATAGATCAGTGTCAATATTTGTTTGAGGGACTGAGAATGTTGAAAGGCATAAAGGTTCACCACACTGCGCTGGCTGGTAGCTCTGGCGTACCTCACATGTTCTCACTAACTTTTCAATGTCACCATTAATCTCTGGCCAGTGAACAGTATCTTATGCTAGACATCCTGTCCCATGCCCCATGACCGCAGTGTGATTGTGACAATACAGGCTGGTGTAAAATGTCAGGTGCAAGTACTTGTTTTCCTTCGAAAGCGATGTCTGTCTGAGCTATTTCTGTAAGATCAAAATTCACTAAGAGTGCCCAATACCTCTTTTATTGTGGCAGGCAACCCTTCAATGATAATTTTCCACAGTGTCTTCAGTAATAAATTAACTGTTTGAAGCTAGTTGCATTTATGCTGACCACAATGCAACAGATAGATTTTGAGAACATCTTCCATCTTGATGGTCATGCTATCAATTGTAGATGCATTCTTGGTCAAGTATGCCAGTCTGCTCAGTATATCTCAGATAACCATTTTGGTACCAGGTTTGTAGTGGAAAGCAAAGTCACATCCCTGTACTTTTACCAGAAATCATTGTAGTCCAGGTCGTGCATTTGTCAGTGGTTTGTGACAAATCATTTGCAATGGTTTCTGATGGGTTTCCACAGTGAATTGCTTACCATACAGATATGCATCAAATCTGGTGATAACTAATACTAGTGCAAAAAATTGTAATAGACTATTAGATTCAAATGCAATTGGTTTTCCATTTTGCATTCTGTTCACTCCTAATCCTTTCTACATAGCATCAACTTCCAGGATTCTCTCTCTCCTCGAGTCATGGTACTGCAGAGTGCCATTTGCTGCTGACAATGTTTGTTGCGACACTCGGCCACACGTTGATGGTCCCTCTGTCGTATGCATGGCATGTCTTTCTTTCACTCTCTCGATGATACTTTGTTGAAAAGTTCATTGTGGACAGTGCTAAGAAGTTGAAGAATCCAAGGCATCTGTGTTGCTCTGCTTTGCCTCCCAAGGGAGACTTTTGTCTTGCATCTTTGATTTTGCCTGAATCAGGATCAATTCTGCAACCTAAATGTTTAGATACCTCTGCATATTTTCTGTAATTCTGACCTTATGCTGACAGATAAATCAAAACGTAATCTCAGAAGCAAAATTTTCCCAGTGTGGGTCTGACAGTCATGATTTCCTGAGATTCCCTGGCTACGTGCATAAACCAATATCCATGTTTGACATCCAGTTTGAATTATTTTGCTCTGGTGAACTTGGGATATAATTCCTCTAGTTTTTGGGGTCTTGTATGGGCATCTCTTTAGAGGGCATTTTAGAGATTTGGGATCTAGAAACATCAATTGCACCACCCTTAAACTATGACAATCTTTGTGATGTGATCCACAAAGTGAATGATTCCATTGCATTCAATGTCATTCAGCTTGCCCTTGAGCTTTTCTTGAATGTGAATGTTGCAATTTCTGGGAGGGTTTATTGATAGAATTGCACCATCTGAGGTGTAATATGGCATCGCCTTTGAAACTTTGTACAGCATTCTACCTGTCTGGGTACAGTTGTTATCAATCTTAGACTGACGTTATTCAAATCTAAGATAATCTTTACATATGAGACAACAAGATGCAGAGCTGGATGAACACAGCAGGCTAAGCAGCATCATAGGAGCAGAAAGGCTGACGTTTCGGACCTAGACCCTTCATCAGAAACTATCTCTGAAGCAGCCTTATCCAGGTAGGTGACATAAAAGATTCCATGATCATAATTGAAGGAAATACTTTTTCAGGTTTTGGCCGCCATCTGGATTAGCTACATTACTATTATATTTTGACTATTCATTTAAGGCACGGATGTTTTCTGGTCCATGCTTTTTTCGCAAGTAAGCTGTCACATTTCTCCAGATTGCAGCAGTAACTTTCAAAAATAAAAGACTGTGGTGCCGTGGTAATGCCCCTACCTCTCAACTGGAAGCTCCGGGCTCAAGTCTCACATCAGGACTTAATGGCTACAGAATGTGTTTCACAATGTGCCAAACAGGTTGAATATTCATTCATAAATCCTTTCTGACCAGCCAAAGCCACATGGGAGCTGCAGCACAACCATCTTCCAATGATAAAAGACTCCCTGGTCCCAGCCATGAGCAAGTGTCATCCTCATTCCAAGAGGCCACTGCACATAGTTAAAAAGATCTTTGGCTAGAAGGCACTTTGAGTTACTTTGTGGAGGTGAAAGGTACTATGCAAGTCCTGTTTGATCCTTCTCTCTATCTATGAATGAATTTGCATGTATTTCAGTCTGATACTAAAGTGTCTGAAATAACAGATTGCAATCATTCTCAGAAGTGATATTTTTGTGTAATGAAAGTCTGAAATATAAATTCAAAGATAATAGGCTCAATTCCAGAGGCGCTGGAAAACCTGACACCAATGGTGATAGTGGGAGCCGACTTCCCTCTGGCAGACAGCAGAATTCTTAATGACATTTTACAGGCTGGTTTATGAAGGAATTCTGGAATATGGTTCAGAGGGGCCAGGTCAAGTGCAACAACTTGGGAGGACCATATCGCCAAGGTGAAGCAGAAACTGGGCTTTTGGGGGCACCACTCCCTCTCCATTGCAGGTAAAAACCTACTCATCAGGTGTGAGATATTCTCTTTTAACTCGTCTCATTTTCTTCAGGGCCCGCTTGGGCCCTAGTTATGCCTGTCTCTTCGTGGGGTATGTGGAACATTCC
>NW_025970636.1:0-11795 GCF_021869965.1 Rhincodon typus | reverse complement strand
CGCAGTGCAGTACTCTCCTAATATCAAACCTCTATCAGATGGGTCACGACAGAGACAGTGCCTCTTTGTAAGGGGGTCAGTCTGTTCTGAGGATTGATACAGGGTCAACACTGAGGAAGTGCCTCATTGTCAGAGAGTCTGTTCTGAGGCAGTGCCTCAATGTAATGGGGATGGATTGAAGGAGGGCCATATGATTAGTGGGTTATCTCTGAGGTATTGAAGCACTGTCAAACGGTCAGAACCGTGGAGTGCATTATAGCCAGAGGGTCAATACTGATTCAATGGTCAAAATTGGGGGTGTGTCACATGATCAGAGAGTCAGTACTGAGGAATTGTAGCGGTGTCAGAGGGTCAGAACTGTGGGAGTGCATTATTGTCAGAGTTGCATGCTGAAATGGTGCCTCATTTAAGGAGGACGGAATTGAGGAAGTTCATCATGTTTACAGGGTCATTACTGAGGAAGGGCCCCGTAATCAGCAGATCAGCATAGAGGCTTGCCTAATTATCACGAGGTCAGTTCTGAGGCAGTGTGAACAGTAAGGGAGTGACTCTTTGTTAGAGGATCCATTCCGAGGCACTGCCTCAATGTGATGGAGTCAGAATAGAGGGAGTGTCAAATGTCAGGGGCTCAATATTGAGGTATTGAGAGTGTCAGTACTGAGGTAATGCAGCACTGTCAGAAGGTCAGAATGATGGGAATGCCTTGTTGTCAACGGGTCAGTTCTGAGGCATTGCCTAATTGCAAAGGGATTAGAATTGAGGGAGTTTAGATGGTCAATACTGAGGTAATGCATCACTGTCAGAGGGTCAGGATGGAGGGAGGGACTCATTATCAAAGGGTCTGTACTGAAGGATGACCTTATTGTCAGCCAGTCAGATCTGAGGCAGTGCCACTTTGTCACAGGAACTGTTCTGAGGGATTGCCTCATTGTCAGAGGATCTGGTGTGAGGCACTGCCCGGATGTAATAGGGTCAGAACTGAGGGAATGCAACACGCTTGTAGGGTCAGTACTGAAGTCGTGCAGCACTGCCAGAAGAGCCGTTTGGAGGCAGTCCCTTTTTGTCAGAGGGTCAATACTGAGGCAGTCCCTCATTCTCAGCGGGTCTGAATTGAGGGTATGCCACATGATTAGAGGATCAGTACTGAAGTAATGCAGTACTGTCAGAGGATCAGTACTGAGGGAGTGCCTCATTGTCAGAGGGTCAGTACTGAGATAATTAAGCACTGTCAGTGGGACTCTGGGCTTCAGTATTAGAAGATGAGAGTAAAAAAGCATGAAAGTGATGCTAAACCTTTATAAAGTAGTGCTGTCACCTCTAGTTGAGTACATAGTGAATTTTGAACACCATATTTTACGAAGGACATTAAAAGCCTGGAAAGGGAGGAAAGGAAATTGAGCAGAATGACAGCAGCACTACATCCAGGAGGTGGAAGCATACTTGGAAATTTGTGTCCCTGCCTTTAAAATCAATTGCAGTAAAAGATAAAACGTGAGAGTGTTTTAGATAGTTAGATGGGCTTCAGATTGGTTTCACAGGTCGGTGCAACATCGAGGGCCGAAAGGCCTGTACTGCGGTGTCATGTTCTATGTGAAGTTCTATGGTCTACGCTGTTGAAAGCGGGAGACAGGAATGTGAGCTAAAAGGTCAAGACAAAGTTGCAGGGTGAGGGAGATTAAAGATCAAATTCACCATTGAACTCAAAGCAAAGGCAAAGATAACGAAAACAGCAGTTTTTGGAAAGGTTCAGCGGGTCTGGCAGCCTCTGTGCAGGCAAAAAAACAGAGTTAAAGTTCCAGGTCCGGTGACCCTTCCACAGAACAAAAAAGCAGTGGTAATGGTTGTTGAGAGGAGACAAAACATTGGTCCACATTCAGTGCTGAGTTCAACAGCTTTAGACCCATTAACACAGTCCTCTGATTGGATGTACTTTTGCCTATTGATTGCATCCTGTCTTCATGCTTTATTTCCTTTTCAATCGGATCTTCATTCTACCATTAACACCTGCTCTGGAGCAATGCTTTGTCTCTCCTCTACAACCTTTACCACTCTCTTTCCCCTTTTCTTCGTTGGCAAACTTTGAACTGCAAACCCCCTCACTCTCTAAAATGCGCTAATAATCCCTTCTGTTCCAAATATTTCTCTATACCCTTTCGACAAGATCATATCCATCAAATTTCCACTTCACTTCAATTGCAAAACGTTTCACTGTACTCAAAAGAGTAACTTCCTCTTTCCACAGAGGGGGCCATGGGAGTCGGTGCCTAGGGAGGGACCGCATTATCGACGGGGGGTGGTGCGGGGAACGTTGTCGGTGCTGACGGTGACGGTTCAGAATTTGAAAACAAGAGACCTCGCGCTTGCGGGGGCGGGCACCTATATTCACCTCCGCTGGCGCTCTTTGTTCAGTGTGGGCGTGGTCGTGATCGTGGTCTGGCTTTGGAACATAAGCACTAGGAGCAGGAGTAGGCCGTCCGGCCCTTCGAGCCTGCTCCGCCATTCAATAAGATCATGGCTGATCTTTTCGTGGACTCAGATCCACTTACCCGCGTTCTCACCATATCCCTTAATTCCTTTATTGTTCAAAAAAAATCTGCCTTATCTTCAAAAACGTTTACTGAAGTAGCATCAACTCCTTAAATGGGCAAGGAATTCCAGAGATTAACAACCCTCTGGGTGAAGAAGTTCCTTCTCAATTCACTCATTCCCCAGCCTCCACTGATTGGAGCAACCGCATGTCATGGGCGTCGCCCCGGTCCTCACGGGCGAGGCTCTCTCGTTCATAGGCGGGGCTCATGCACAGACCTTGCCATCTGATTGGTTAAACAGTCGCGCCCGACCCCTTTTGCTCACGTGGGGTTTAGACATGGACTCGTGGTCACATGTTTCCTGGTGACGAATTAGTTGCCGAACACCTGGTCTTTCTTCGTCCGTAGTTCTATACTTTTAACCTGGTCCACATCTGGGGTTGGAAGGCTGTTTCTGGGTATACCATCTTTGTTGAGCCTTGCACGAAGTCTTCTGTGAGGCTTGTTCCTTAGTCTTGGCTCTGTATGTTATCCTGTCTGTTGGGGCCATGATATGATGGCTCTCAGGGCAGGTTGAGTTGAGTTGATGAGTGGGTAAGTACGCAGCAGATGAACCATCTCTCGGAAAGATGTGAAGTTATCTATTTTAGGGACAAAAACTGAAAAGTCATTTATTATCTGAAGGGTGATAGATTGGGAAAGGGCTGGGTGCACTGAGAACTTAGTGCCCTTGTCGCTGTCGCTGAAATCAAGTATTCCCTGAACCTGACCCTGACCCTATTGCAGGTGGTGAAAAAGGAAGATGGTTTTTTGGCTGCCTTACTGAGGGGATTCATGGATTGGTTGTAGTGACAGTGAGTGAAAGATTTACCAGAGTGATTTCTGGGATGCTGGTATTGAGAGATGAATGGAGACTGGATGAGTTAGGGCCATATTCGTGGGAGTTTAAAAGAAGAACGGGCATCTGATTCAAGTCTATAAATTAAAAGAGGACTGGATAAGGTAGATTCAGTAAGGATGTCCTCAATGACTTAGGAGTCCAGAAATAGGGCTTGGAGTCATGGAGGAAAAGGAGATAATTTCGGAAATGAGGAGAAATGTCGTCACCCAGACAGAAGTCAGCCTATGGAATTCTGTCTGGGAACTGTTGAGGTCAAGCCATTGACTATTTTCAAAGGGAAATTGGATATGGTGCTTAGGACTAAAGAGAACAAAGACAGTGGGTAGAAACAGTGTGAGTTCAATGATCAGCCATGATCATGTTGAAAGGTGGAACAGGCTCGAAGTGCTTCTTCCTATTCTTCTATGTTTCTATGAACCAAAGGAGACAAGATTGAGTGGAATGACCCCATGGGTGAGGACTTCAGGGTTTTTAGAATTCATTTGGGAGATCTAAAGATCGCTGTCTGGTCCAGCTTTATTGGCTGCCATTAGTTGCCCCATGAGAAGTTGGTGTTGAGCTGCCTTCTTGAACCACTCCAGTCCTTGTGCTGACAGTTGACCCACAATCATGAGAATCCCTCCCGTGTGGAAACAGGTCATTAGGCCCACCAAGTCCATAATGACTCCATAAAGCATTCCACCAGACTGACCACCCCACACTATCCCTGTAACCCTGCACTTCCCATGTATAATTCACATAACTAGTCATCCCTGGACACAATGGGCAATTTAGCGTGGCCAATTCACCGAATCCACACATCTTTAGTCTGTAGGAGGAACCCGGAGCACCTGGAGGAAACCCACAAAGACTTGGGAAGAATGTACAAACGCCCACACACAGTCACGTGAGACTGAATTGAACCCAGATCTCTGGTGCTGTGAGGCAGCAGTGCTAACCACTGGCCACTGTGCTGCTCGTAAGGAGAAGATTGTTAGGAAGGGAGGTCCAGGGTTTTGACCCAGCGACGGTGAAGGAATGGTGACGTAATTAAAGTTTGGGGTCGATCTTGTAGGGAGTGGTATTCCCATGTATCTGCTGCCCGAGTCCTTCTCGATGGAAGTAGTCACGTGTTTGGAAAGTGCTGTCTGAGGATTTTTGGTGGAAATTCGGCAGTGTACATTGTAGATGGTGCACACTGCTGCTACTAAGTGTTCATGGTGGAGGGAGTGAATGTTTGTGGATGTGGTGCCAATCAAGTGGGCTGCTTTATGCTGAACAGCGTTGAGCTTCTTGTGTTGTTGGAACTGTACCTGTCCAGGCAAGTGGGGAATATTCCATCATACGCCTGAGTTGTGTTTTAATGTGGAGAAATTCAGAAGCTTATCTTGTCCTTAGCCTTCTGAATGATGAAAAGTCTGCCGAGTGGCTACCCCTCCTGGAATTTGCCAGACTGTTCAGTTGTTGAGGCATTTGCACCAAGTCCTTGGAGGTGGAACATTTGTTGCCCTTTAAGTTTGATGCTTCAGTTCCATATGCATTCATTGTGTTGCTTCCTTTCCATGTCCTGCTCTGACAGGTGAAATAGTATCCCACAACATAAGCAGACAGTTGCTGCATCTTTCCTCGCCCTGTGCCCCACCCGACAGCATTCTGACAGTATTAGCATCATACATAACTCCCCCAATTTGGATGGTTTTCCCAACGCACATTTATCACTTAAACTCTTCCAACCCCCCCGGCCCCGCCATTCTCATGGGGAGTTGGTCACTTGACTAACTGATGCATTCTTTTTAACATTCAGCCAGTGAAGGAAACAGAAGATCATCACTATCCTGGCGCCCCCGACCACATATACACTCCCATGCTGGTACAGAGTGGTGGTGAAGGAGCCATCTTTCAGAAAGAACCTTCTTCAACCAGACCATGCCTGCCATCACGAGAACAGATAAATCTTTTATATTATTTGCAGAAGAGGTTATTTTTCTTCTGTATGTCCTGGTGCTGACATGTTTCTGTTAACTTGTGTTTTAGTGACATTGATTATTTAATGGTTGCCCCTCTCTGTTCCACTG
Organism: Rhincodon typus; assembly: GCF_021869965.1. NCBI lineage: Eukaryota > Metazoa > Chordata > Chondrichthyes > Orectolobiformes > Rhincodontidae > Rhincodon > Rhincodon typus. The sequence continues at coordinate 6,312 of NW_025970636.1, read as the reverse complement.
CTATTAATGAGGATATTTGAAGATTACAATTTTAGTTTGGCGACAGCATTTGAAATTTCTCTCAGATTTTGTCTCTCTTTCTCCCTCTTGGTGGATGACTGTCTTCCTTCACAGTTGCATTCAACGTATTTCCGAGTCAGAATGGTGAATGCCTTGGAGGGGAACTTGAAGGTGACATTTCTAATATGCTACATTTGTTCTTCGAGATGGAAGTGGTCGTGGGTATGTCCGAGGATCTTCAGTGAATTTCTGCAGTGCATCTTGTAAGTAGCATACACTGCTGCTACTGACTGTTGGCGGTAGAGGGAGTGGATATTTGTCGATGTAGTGTCAGTCAAGCGTGCTGCTTTGTCCGAGATGGTTTAAAGCTTCTTGTGTTGTTGGGGCTATCTCATCCAGGCAAGTGGGGACCATTCCATCACACTCCTGACTTGTGCCTTGTAGATGGTGGACAGGCTTTGAGGAGTCAGCAGGAGAATTACTCCCTGTGGTATTCCTAGCTTCTGACCTGCTCTTGCGCTGTGTTCATGTGGTGAGAGCAGTTGAGTTTCTGGTCAATGATAACCATCAGGATGTTGATGGTGGGGATTCAGTGATGATAAGACTATGATGGTAAGAATGCCAAGGGGCAGTGGTTATATTGTCTCTTATTGTTGATGGTTGCATTGTGTGACACAAATGTTATTTGTACTTGTTGGCCCTAGCCAGGACTTGTTGCATTTGAACAGGACTGCTTCAGTATCTGAGGAGCTGCGAATGGTTCTGAACATTGTGCAATCAACAGTGAACATCCCCTCATTGTCAAGGTTTCAGAATTGTGGGTATGCGACATAATTAGACATTCAGTACTGAGAGGGTGCCTCATTGTCAGAGGGTCAACAATGAGGCAGTCCCACATCCGAAAGAGGTTAGAATTGAAGGAGTGCCACTCGATTACAGGACCCGTGCTGAGGTTTTGCAGCACTTAGAGACGGTCGAACTGACAGAATGCTTTATTGACAGACGGTCAGTCTTGAGGTATTGAAGCACAGTCAGAGGTTCAGTACTGAGGTGGCCCCTCATTGCAAGAGGGTTAATACTGATTCAGTTCCTCAATGTAATGGGGTCACAATTGAGGGAGTGCGAAATGATTAAAGGGTCAGGACTAACAATACAGGACTGTCAGTGAGTCAGATCTGTAGGAGTCAGAGGTTCAATACGGAGGCAGTGCCTCATTGTGTAAGTGTTGGAATTGAAGGAGTGCCAACTGATTAGAGAGTTAGGCCAGAGGCATTGTGTCACCGTCAATCGGTTTGAACTGAGGGAGTGCCACATATTAAGAGGGTTGGTAGTGAGGTATTTGCAGCAGTGTGGGAGTGCCTCGTTCTCAGAGGATATTACTGAGAAAGCGCCTTATTGTCAGTGGAACATGGAGTCATAGAATCGCAGATGTCCAGTATGAAAACAGACACTTTAGTCCAACTCGTCCATACTGACCAGATAAACAAAATTAATCTATTCCGTTTGGCCATATCCCTCAACCCGTCCAATTCGTCGACCCATTCACTTACCTCTGAAATGTTGTTATTGTGCCATCCTTCACCAATTCCACTGGCAGCTTATTGCATACATTTGCCACCCTCTAATTCAAAATGTTGCTCCTTAGGTACCTTTCAAAACTTCCCCTCTCAAAATAAACACATGACTTCTGGTTTTGGACTCCCCTACCTTGGGGAAAAGACCCTGGCTGTTCACCCTATCCATGCTCTCATGATTTTATGAACTTCTATCAGGTCCTCCTCGCCCTCCGACACTCCTGGAAGAATGGCCCCAGCCTATTCAGCCTCCCGTTATATCTCAAACCCTCCAACCCGCTGGTCACAGGCCTTCAATCTGAAAAATAACCCTCGACCACCACCCTCTCTCCTACCTTCTCGTCAATTTTTGTATCCAGATGGCTCGTTCTCCCTGTATTCCATATGATCTTACCTTGTTAACCAGTCGACCATGCGAACTTTGTCAAACCACTAAATCAAGTGTGGCACCAGAGAATCTAGGCTCTCAAACCTACTTTGACTGCAGTCCTTTGAAGACTTCCCTTCTCTTTCCCGGTAGGACTGCAATAACATTCCTTTTGTGAAGACATTCCAGCCCTGGAGGCAGCTGCTCTGTTGACTGAAGGATTTGATAAAATACTGTACACACAAAACACTTCTACTTGTCATTTCTGAGGCCCAGAAGGTTGCGTTCATGACTCAGATACTTGGCAGTTGAGGGCTTTTGTGTCATTCTGGTTATAACAGAGTATGATCTCGTCCGACATTATCAAGGAATTGCTGCGTTGCTGTATATATGATGCAATGAGATTCAGAAATGGAAATGAAAATGCCTGTGGCATTATTCAAAGAAAGAATGCCTTCTTCTTTGTCCAGTCCAATATTTCAATAATGGTGAACGGATATTTTTCAGGCTGGGGAACAGGGTTGTAGTGGAATTCTCCAGGGGCTGCTACTGGGACGTTTGTCGTTCCTGAAAGATAATTAATTATCTTGATCGTGGTGTGCAAGGGACAATTTCCGAGTTAAACTTGAGAATTGAAAATTGTGAGAAGAATAATGTGGAACTCCAAAAGTGCATTGAAAAGTTGATGGAGTGGGCAGATAGGTGGAAGATGAGGTACAATGCAGAGAAGTGTAAGGTGATGCACTTTGTCTTTCAAGTGTTTTTCCTTCCAATTTAAAATAGTAGTATGGACGTGCACAATTGAAATGATGGTCGCAGTACAGCTGGAGAGAGCAATAAATAAAGCATACAGCCTTTATTAATAGGGGTATAGAGGAGACGAGTAAGAAGTTGATGATATTGAACTTCTGCAAGGTACGTTAAATCTCAGCTGGAGTATTGTGCACAGTTGTGGCCTTCACATTATAGGGAAAAGGCAAATTCATTGATGTGCTGATTATTACTGGAATGGTTCCAGGTCGGAAAAGCTTCAGATACAAGAATAGATTGAAGAGTTTGGGACTGTTCTCTCTCAACAGTCGGCTGAGAGGAGATGGAATTCAGGTTTTCTGAAATCGAGAGTGGGCTCAACAGAGTGGATCGGGAGAAGATGTCCCGGCTTGTAGAAGAGTTTTATCACACAATGTGTAGTTAAGTTATGGAGTGCACTGCTGTAAATGTGATGAATGAAGTTCAATGGAGACGTACAGAGGGCATTGGATGAAAATGGTGTGCAGGTGATAGGCGGAAAAAAGGATTTGCATGAGATGATAGAGACAAATCAGTATGATGGGCCAAATGGCCTCCTTCCCCTTCTGTAATTTTGCGATTTGGTATATCCAAAAATTACCTGAAATTTATTACAAACACCAATAAAAAAAGCAGTGTTACTACTTAACCATCTTTCAAAGGATTACTTTGACTTCAAAATGGTTTTGTGGACTCTCCGAAGACAGATAACATCGGCTTTAAAATGACACAGACGCAGAATGTCAATACTGAAGCAGTACCTCATTGCAACAGGGTTAGAATTCAGAATGTGCGTCTTGATTTGACAGCCAGTACTGAGATTTTGCAAGTCTATCACAGTGTAAATATTGAATGAATGCCTCATTGTCAGAGCGTCAGAACTGTGGGAGTGCATTATTGTCAGAGGGTCAGGACTGAGGCAGTGCCTCATTATGCAGATGTCAGAATTGAAGCAGTGTCACATGATGGGAGGGTCAGTCCTGAGGTAGTACAGCACTGTCAGTGGTTTGGAACTGTGGGAATGCTTCATTATCATATGTTCAGTCCTGAGCAGGTGCCTATATCATATGCTCAGTCCCGATAGAATGCCTCATCATCGGGAGTCATTACTGAGTCAGTGCCTGTTTGTCAAAGGTGCACTACAGAGGGTGTGCATCATTGTCAGAAGGTCAACACAGAGGCAGTACCTGATTGTAAGGTGGTCATATCGGAGTGTGCCACATGCTTAGATGGTCAGTTCTGTGGTAGTGCAGCACTTTAAGTGGGTCAGTTCTGAGGCATTGCCTCATTGTCAGAGGGTCATTATTGAGGCACAGTCTCATTGTAAGAGGGTATGAATTGAAGGGGTCTCACACGTTCAGATGATCAGGACGGAGGTATTGCAGATGTATCAGAAGGTTAGTCCTTAGGGACTGCCTCGTTGTCAGCAGGTCAGTTTGGAGGAAGTGCTTCACTGTCAGAGCATTGGTACTGAGCGAGTACCTCATTGTAGAGAGTCAGAATCAAGGGAGTGCTCACATGTTAGACAGTCAGTACATGCAGACATCACTGTCAGTGGGTGAGTACGAGGGATCCATTCTGAAGCAGTGCCTCAATGTAATGGGATCAGAATGGATGGAGGGCCACATGATTAGCGGTTTAGCCCTAAGGAATGGAAGCACTGTCAGATCTCATTTCCGTGATATGGAGGTGTCGATGTTGGACTGAAGGAGGACTGAGGCTGCAAAAGCTTGTGTTGGACTATCACCTGGTGTCGTATGAATTCGGACCTGTGGGAGCGCATTATAGTCACTGGAGCAGTACTGAGGGAGTGCCTCATTGTCAGAGGGTCAATATTGAGGCCGTGCCTCATTGAAGTGGGGTCAGGATTGAGGGTGTACCTCACGATTACAGAGTCAGTACTGAGGAGCTGCAGCTCTGTCAGAGGATCAGTTCTGAGGTAGGACTGGATTGTAAGTCCAAAGGCTCACTGGTCTACATTTCCCTGGCTCTGCTTCAGCCTCAGTATTGACCCTCTGACAGTTATGCACTCCCACTGATCTTACCCTCCAACAGTGCTGAAATGCCACAGCACTGATCCTCTCATCAGAATCATAGAATCCCCACAGTGTAAAACAGGCCATTAAGCCCAAGTCCACACTCACCGTCCCAAGCGCATCTGACCCATCCCCTTTACATTTCCCTGTAACACTGCATTTCCCTTAGAATTCTCACATGATGCCGTCCCTCAGAATGGACTCTTTGACAATGAAGCACACCCTTACGAATGAATCTCTGATAAGACACTCTCTCAGTATTGACCTCTGATCATGAGTTTCTCGCTCAGTCCTGGCCCCCTGACAGTTCTGATCTCATGACGAAGAGGCAGTGCCTCAGCAATGACCCTCTGACAAAGGAGCAGTGTGTCAGAACTGACCATCTGACAAGGAGGCACTCCTTCAGTCTGACCCTCTCTCCCTGCTGCAGAAGTGATCTTTTGCTAATGAGGTACTGCCTGGGTTCTGACCCTGATAGAGCTGAAATGCCTCAGTACTTACCGTCAGTCTGTGGCAAAGCCTCCATTCTGACACCATCACACTGAAGCACAGCCTCAGTGCTGACCCACTGACAAAGAGACTCTGTCTCAGAACTGACCAGCTGACAATCTGCCAAGGCCCCAGGTACTGACACAATAATAACGAAACCCTCCCTCAGGACTGACCCTCCAAATGTGAGGTCGCCCTCAATTCTGATGTCCTTACAATGAGGCACTGCCCCAGTTCTGACACCTGCATAATTAACAACTGGCTCTGTCTAACAGTAATGCACTCCTGCAGTAATGACCCTCTGACAATGAAGCACTCCCTCTGTACTGGAGCTCTGACAGTGCTTCAACCCCTCAGTAATGCCCCTCTGACAATGAAATAGTCCATCAGTTCTGACACTGTCACAGTGTTGCAATGTCTTAGTGACGCTGTAATCGTTTTGCACGACCTCACTTTTGATGCCTTTATCGTGAGGCAATGCCTCAGCACTGATCCTCTGATACAACTGCAATACCTTAGCACTGATCCTGTCTGTGCAGCAAACCCTCAATTCCCACACCGTTACACTGAGGAACTGCCTCACAACACAAACTCTGACAATGAGTCATTCCCATACGATGAACCCTCTGACAAATGAACAATGCCTCAGAACTGACACACTGACAATAAGGCAATCCCTTAGTACTAACCCGCTGATCATAATATCACAGTCATGACCCTCTAATTGTGTGGCGTCCCTCGAATTCGGACACCTTTCGAAAGAAGGACTGCCTCCGTATTGATGCTGTGACAGTGCTTCAATAGCTCAGTGTTGACCTGCTAATCGTGGAGCCATCCCACAGTTCTGACCCCGTTACATAGAGCCCTTCGCTCAATCCTGACCCTCTGACTGTATTAAACTATCTCAGTACTGGTCCTGTAAACGTGTTGCACTCCCTTATTTCTCACCCGATTATATTGAGACTGTGCACCCCACTGGACCCTCTAACAGTGACACAGTCCCTCAGCTTTGGCACTATTGTGAAGCACTGTCACTGACACTCTGACAATGAGGTTG
>NW_025970635.1:0-11795 GCF_021869965.1 Rhincodon typus | reverse complement strand
GATCTATCCGCCTCCCCCTCTCTCCCTATTTATTTCAGAATCCCCTTCCCCTCCCCCATTTCTGAAGAAGGATCTAGGCCCGAAACATCAGCTTTCCTGCTCCTCTGATGCTGCTTGGCCTGCTGTGTTCATCCAGCTCTACACCTTGTTATCTCACATTAATGTTCAAAATGGATAATGGCAACAAGGACTTTTTTCAAGGTATCAATTTTCGCTTCAGTATTAAATTTACAATAATGAATACATAATCATGAACAGAATTTATGGAGAAATTGCCAACCTTTATTCCACTTTGGACCTGTTTGTGGATGTCAAGAAACGTATCCTTCAGTAATTCTCCATCTGGAGTGTAAATCTTCACAAAGCCTTCCTTTTCCAAGATGAAGAGTCTCTGCGATCCATCTCCACAATGCACTAATCCTGTTGGCTGTCTCAGTCCGCTAATCATTTCATGCAGGCAGTAACAGTTTCTTTTATGTTTTCTAAACAAGTAATACATTTTTAATTATTCCTGATAATTGAACTTTTTGTCTAAAAATTGCAACTATTTGGGTTACTTTTTAAAAGATGATAATACAACAAAAGAAAACACCATATAAATTATTCAGCAAACTTGTGGAGTTCAACAACAGACATTAAAATATTAATTCAATCTTAAACACAACATGGAAAATGTACTACTTAAGTGTCATTTGTTCTATTTACATATTATATAAAAGCTACATTCAGCTTTCAAATGAAGGCTTGATTTTGGACAAAGGTCTCACCTCTCTATGGATGATGATATTCCTAAATAGAATAAGTTTTGTTTCAATCCTTCAGTACTCTTTTGTTAAAGGAAGGGAGAACTGGCAGCTCAAGATTACTGGTTAGAGCTTTCAGATAAGGCCAGGGATAATGAAAGAGGGTGCAAGGACAGATGGAATATTGGTTAAATATAAAAGGAGGGATGATAAGAAGGAGCATTAAATGAGGCCAATTATGTTTAATTGACGAGGGCAATCCCATTGCTAACAGGCTTTTACAAATTCTCCGAACAGTTCAGAGGGAGATCAAACAGTAAATATGATGGCAAATTGCTGAAACAAAAGGGATTTCAACCACTCCAATATTCAACCGGAGTGAAATCAGTATAAAAAGTGTATGAAGGGCACAATTCTTAACTGCATTCAAAAAAAATCTCTTAATTAGCATGTAGGAAGCCCAAGGGATAATTCTGGACTTGTTTTTAGGGACTAAAGCTGGATAGGTGAATGTTGGATCAGTAGGAGAGCATTTTGTCCATAGTTATTGTATTTCAGTTACATTTAAGTTAGTTATGGAAAAAGACAGGGACAGACTACATGTAAAAGTCTCAGTTGAGGTAAAGGCAATTTTTCTAATCTGTGATGTGATTCAACAAAAGTTGATCAGTAACAGCTACTAGTTAAATCAGTGTCATAACATGGAAGTATTCAAGTGATAGTGAAGGTTCAGAAAAAATATGTTCCCAGAAGAAAGTGTTTACATTTCTAAATTGAATGTAAATGTCAACAGAAAGAAAGGAGAGGGTAATGCAAAAAAAAAGCTAAAAATTGGATAAGAACCTGCAGAAGTAGAGAAAATGGAGGAAGGAAATTAACAATATTTGTAAAACAAGGAAAAAGCAAGGAAAATACTGGTATCTACAGTCAAGGGTAACAAACTTATTTCATAAATGCATAAAGAGCACAATGATAACTAAGGAATGATTAGGGGTCTATTAGAGACCAAAAAGTAATCTGCACACAGAAAGAAGACATCGGAGAGAATGCAGACATTGTAGTTATGGAAGATGCATGTGAAATATTGGTTGGGGCAAACATCCAAGGAAAGGAAATATTGTTGAAAATGGACAAATCATCAGGCTCAAATGAAATGAATTCCAGGCTGTTAAGAAAAGAAAGGGAGGAAATCACAAAGGTTTTGACCATCATTTCCCAATTTTCTCTGGCTACCAGCATGGTGCTGAAAGACTACTAAATGGTGTAGTATTCTTTAAAAAGTTACTAGTAACTACAAGCCAGTCAACTTAACCTCAATGATGGATAGCATTATTGTACAACATCAAGGGCTCGTGTAATCCAGTACTTAGATTTGCATGGATAACTCAAGGGCAGTTAGCATAGATTCATTAAGGGAAGGTCATGGCTGATTTAATTGATTGAATTATTTGAGACACTGACAAGAATTGAGGAGAATAACACATTTGTTGTAGTCTACATGAATTTTAGTGAGGCTTTTAACAAGGTTGTACATGGCTGACTGGCCAGAAAAGTAAATGCCAATGAAATTCAAACGCAAGTGACATGTGGATTCAAAGTAGTAGGCTCAGTGACTCAGTTATTGATTGGTATGGGGTTTTGTGGTTGAAATGCAATTTCCTGTGAAGTTCCACAAGACTTAGTATTAAGCACGTTTTTATGGCGTGTGAATGTATAAATATATATATTATGTATATAAATTACTCAGGCAAATTAAGAAATACATTAATGCAAAATTTGATCCAATTGTTGACAGTGAGGAAGCAGGATGGTGGAAAGATTATCAACGTACTGGTTAAGTAGGCAGAAACGCGGCAAATGAAATGCAATACAACACAAAGGCAATGCATTTGGGGAGGACAAACAAGACTAGGTAATACAAAGTAAATGGTGGCATACTGAGAGGTGTAAACAGGAAGATCTTGGTGTGCATGTGCACAGATCACTGAGGGTAGCAGGACAGATAGATAAGCTTGTTAAGGTGGTGTATGGGATGCTTCCATTAATTAATCAAAGCATAAATATCAACAGAGGTGCTGAAGTTATATAAAGCGAGTCAAGTACCCGGCAGCTAGAGTAGGGCTTAAAGCTCTAGTTCAGACTAAATGGAAACTTTTGTTCAAAATATTAACCCCTTTTGTTAAAATAATGTTCCTGATTTACATTTTCCCCCTTTAATTCGCCCACTACTTATTCATAACAAAGGGGAATGTTGGCCCTCCAAAACTGGCAGGCTTAGATTGAGAAAGATGTTAATATTTTAAGAGTCTAAACCCCAACCCTAAACTCCCTACTTATGATTTTAACAGGCAGGGACCAACCCGCTTGCAGGAGGTGAGGTTAAAATTTAAACAGTATAATGTTTCTGCATGCCTCGAATATAGACACTGCAAGCCTGACTGGCAGAGTCTTGTGTGTCTCAGGAAGCTCAGCAGCTAGATTCACTATGTGGCCTCCTGTCTGTTTCCCAATTCCCTTCAATACGCCTCTTCAGGAGCCTCCAATCTCCACTGTGGGAGCTCCAATCCTCAATCTCCCTTAGTCCAACCTTCAACATATCTCTATCCTTAATTTCCCCTGTTCCCTATCTCCAGGTTTCAATCTTTTTACCAGCCTAATCCTCAGTCATCATTCAAATCTTGGCCAGCTTTGGACTGCAATCTTCCTCCATCTCCCCAACCCAGCTAGGTCCTGTGAAAGACACATTCTTGGTTTTCTGACCTCAGACTAACACTCCCTTCCTACCTCTGAGTTAATATCCAATCTTATTAGCATAAACAGGACCACACCACATATGAGATTGGGTGTTTGATTATCATACATCAACAATTTTTTTTTTCCCCTTCAGTGTTGTACTATACTCGCTTTGTGCATTCTTAACTTTCTTCTCTATAACTAGCAACTTGGAGAACTCCGTGAATTATGAGTACATTTAAGATTAATTTTTGCCACAAACCATCAGTGCACCATATTTGTGGTGTAAAAGGGCACCACGCCACATTAGCAAACTTAAAAGTTTCACAATAAACAAAACTGATGTTTAAAATAGACTCCTGGAGTAGCAGCTTTTGTATCGCATTTGATTTCACGCCACTGCAAATACAACCCCCTGATACCATAATTCAGTTATACCGAATACAAACTGCATGATTAAATACAATAGGGAAGGAATGGATCTTCAATAGGATTTTAAAAAGTGTTCGAATATAACATGCACTGGACTAAGCAATAAATTAAGCAAACAGTTCCAATTACACTATTACCTTAATCAAAAATAGCCAGGCTCCAAAATTACTCTTCCTTTTACATCTGATGACTTTCTTTCCTTGCAAATTTCTTTAATTCTTCCGATTAACAGAAAATGGTTTCTGATTGAAGATTCACTTTCCTCCTCTCCCAAATCCCAAACCCCATACATCACTTACTCTCTTTCACTGGCCCTGGCTGAATTCCACCAACCTAACTACTATCACCAACCCCACTCTTCCCTTAGTCCTAGGTGAATTTTCATTATCTCACCTTCCCTAGGTTCTCTCGAAATCTGGTTGAATCCTCGTATCCTCCCCTCCCCCCTCTCCATGGTTCCGGCTGAATCCACTGGTTGAATTCCCCCCAGTTGGCTTCTCTGTCCTCCTTCCTAGGTGATCTCTCTATCTCTCTCTCTCAGACCTTACACTTTCCATAGTACAGTAGGAATCAATGGTTCGCTTCTTTCATGGCAGTGGATGGCCCATGTTGACCATCAGTTATAAGATCTCTTATCTGTTTAGTGGCTCTTGACAATTATACTAAAGCTTGAACTCAAGTTCTAAATTTGCTAATACCCAGATATCCTTGATGTATAATTGTCAAGCGTATCGATTCAGAGTAGGAAAGATAATTTTGTCATTGAAAACCAATAAGCCATCTACAATAGTGAAATTCTGTGTTTGAAGTAGGTTATAATTAAGCCTCTAGGTTTCTTCTATTGTCAGCCATTTATGCAATATTAATGTACGTTGAGACGTTTGGGATCGTTTCTTTGTTCCACTGATGAGATTAAGTATTGTTTGTGTAGCTGGTCCCAACACTCTTGTTACTTGAATATATGAACTGAGTTTACCAGCAGATTCTTTAACCACTGGTTTAGCATTGTCAACAATTGTCTGGAGACGGCATCTGCTGATATTTGTAATTTTCCTTGTACATATTAGTCTAGTATGCAAATCTCATGAGACAAAGACAACATTAGTGTATCTGTGAACCCAGTTTTTGGCAATTCATTTTCATCCAACAGTGAGATCAGTATTTTATGATCAGTCTCTAAGAGAACCAGATAAGTAATCTGAAAATTTCTCAGGCACGCATAACTGAGATAATTTCCTTTTCAATAACTGGACATTGAGTTTCTGTATCAAATAGTGATCAGGATACATAATATACAGATTTTCTAAATCCTTCCAGGTGTTCTTGGAAGAGAACAGTTGTAATACTCGTGGCTAAAGTATTCACAGCAATGATAGTCAGGAATGACGATTGCAAAAGGCCAAGACATCTGAAAAAAATTAGTCTTATATTCTGAAAGGTCTCTTCTTCAGGTATATCCCACCATATTCTTATACTGTTTTTTTTTCTTTTCTGTGATCTAGTTTTGTTATCTTTGTCAATGTTATGTCCCAGAAATCAGGGTCTTTGGAGAACTCTCATTTCTTGTTGAGGGCAAGCCCTGCTGCCTGCATATCTTTCCAAGTTTGTGCATAGTCTTTTAAAATGAATTTCTGACATTTTTGCAGTGACCAGATGTCTGTCAAATGGCATAGAATACCCTTCAACTCTGGTAGAAAGTTGGATATAGTACCTTGGAAGATCTCTGGAGCCAAGGGTGATTCCAATATCTCCTGAACAGTGGTGAATGTCTCAAGCAGTCTGGAATTTTCATCTAAATGCAACTGGCAGAAATTGTTAACATCAAGTTTAGTGGAGGTCTTGCTTTGAAAGAGTTTGAATAAGCCCTCATAGTCATGGGGTAGATTTCTCTAGCCACTGCCCTAGTGAGTTGTGCAAGACCAACACATATTGAGAACTATAGTTTCTAGTACACTCATCATACTTGAACACTACTCTGTTGGCTTTGTCACCCACAAGATAATGCCCTTGTTGCTCATGCAGGTAATTGGTTGCTTTTGTTTTATTTGCTCTGTTAAGAATCAGGAATCTTAGTAGGTATGTTCGTTGTTACAATCATAGTGAAGATGGACTACCAATATTCAACTTTCATCATTTGACTTTAATATCGGAGACTTTCACGGACTAAAAATGGATTTCTAAAAAGACTGTTGCTGACTTAAGATAGCTTCTATGATCACCTGACAAATCCAGGAAAAAATACATGAAATATATTAAACCAACTACATCAGAATTACCATTTTTATAAAGAAGTACAAACAAGAAGTTTGCACTCCTTGTTTTAGTCTCACTTGTATGACAACTTTATGTATTGGAGATGAAAGGTTACCTGTGGTGTGTTCAGTTTGAAAAGGCAACGAACTTAAACTTAGACAATACAAATGAACCATAGTTCAGTATCTTGCTTTGAACAAGAAAGCAGAGGTAGAAAGCAACATGGACTCATAAGAGTGAAGATTCTGAAAGCTCTTCTTGCTCTTTCTCAATCTAAGACACTAGTTCATGAAAAGTAACTTGAAACAACTACTCATTGGAAACTCCAGGGCTTCTACAGCTTTGCAGTTAGTGACAAAGCCAGTCAGCAAATAAACAATAGGATTCATGTCATCATTCTTACAGCTCAATAGCTCTACTAAAAAAAAAAAATTGTAAACTGCAATTGCTTTTAGATTCCATTCTGTACTAAATAACACTCACCACCACCATCTCTAACACCACCCCCCCTCAACCTTCTTTGTAAGCTGCTTACCTGTGTGTTTGTGATATGATTTTTTTTTATGGTAGTAGGTAATAAAACTCCATTCTTGCCGACAGGCAAGAGGATGACTCAGAGTCTGCAGAGGAATATAGATGAGATGAGATATTAGATATAGGTTAAGCGTGTGGGTAGAAACTCGGCAGATGGAATACAATGTGGGAAAATATGATGTCATGCACTTTGGCAAGAATAATAGAGGCACTGCATTTTATTTTAATGGAGAAAAAAAACTGCAGGAAGCCATGGAAAGAGGGACTTGGGAGTCCTCCTGCACAAACCATGAGCATACAAGTTCAGCATTTAATTGGGAAGGCAGATCAAATGTTGGCCTTTATTTCAAGTGGAACAGACTATATAAAAAAGGGGGTCATGTTAAAACTATACAAGGCACTAGTCGGATTACATCTGAAATAATGTGAATAGTTCTGGATCCCTTATCTAAGGAAAGATGCACTGGCATTGGAGGCAGTCCAGAGAAGGTTCACTAGGCTTATACGAAGTATGCAGGGACTGTTTTATGAGGAGAGGTTGAATAGGTTAAGCCTGTACTCTTTGGAGTTAAGAAGAATGAAAGGTGACCTTACTGAAACAAAGTTCTTAGGGGACTTGATAGAGTACATGCAGAAAGGCTAGTTCCCCTTGTGGGACAGGCTAAGAGCAGAGGGCTTAATCTCCGAATAAGAGGTTGCCTATTTAAGATACAGACAAGGAGAAATTTGTTCTCTTGGAGGGTAGAGAATTTGTGGAATTCTTTAACAAGAGGGGTGTAGAGTCTGTGTTCTTAAGTATATTCCAGACAGATATTTAATTAGTAAGAGAATAAAGGGTTATTGGGAAAACACATGTAAGTGGAGTTAAAGAGTTATCTAATCAACCATGATATCATTGAATAAAAAAAACCTAAAAACTGCGGATGTTGGAAATCAGAAATAAAAACATAAATTGCTCGAAAAACCCAGCAGGTCTGGCAGCCTCTGTGGACAGAAATCAGAGTTAATGTTTCAGGTCCAGTGTCCTGTTGTTAACTCTGAAGAAGGGTCACTGGACCTGAAGTGTTAACTCTGATTTCTTTACACAGATGGTGGAAGACCTGCTGAGTTTTTCCAGCAATTTCTGTTCATAATCTCATTGAATATTAGGGTAGACTCAATGGTCTAAATGGGCTACTTCTGCTCCTACTTCTTATGACTCAGAAAATCACCACTAGCACCATTTATAACATGGCAGTTTCACTGCCACCAACCCTTCTTGCGGGTATTAGTCTAACCTACTGATATCATATGGGGAAGGAGGCCCACACAAAGCATGAGGCAGCCTCAATTTGATAAATGGATTTGTTATATATTGCATAATAGCTAGTGACATTATAATCGGATATGATGATCGCATGAGGCATCATGCTCAACCTAACAAAGTTCAAATTACTGCTACTGAAATATTCCCTGACAGCTATGGTAACAAGTACAGAACTGGAAAGCTCCCCAGCCACATCTATTATATTCGGATGGGCAGAGCTTATTTCACGATATCAGTTAACCCTTTCAGATACTAAGTACCTATTTAACACAGCACATTGCATCACACTCCTGACTTATGCCTTTTAGGTTGTACACAGCGATTAGAGACACGTGGGGAGTTACTCATGAGACAATTCCTAGCCTCTGACCAGTGGTGTAGCCACTACATTTGCATGGCTGGTCCAGTTGAGTCACTGGTCAATGGTAGCTCCAGAATGTTGATTTTGGGAGATCTAGCGATGATAATGACATTAATTATCAAGGCAAAATGGTGAGAGTCTCTCTTTTTGAGATAGCCATTGCCTGGCACATGTGGCATGAATGTTACTTGCCAATTATCACCCCAAGGCTGGATGAACTCCAAGTCTTGCTGCATATGGACACCAGATGCTTCAGTATCTGAAAAATCTTGAATGATGTTGAACATAGAGATGTTCATTGATGATTGCACAATGTCTGACATCAAAATAAAGGGAAGATCATTAATGTAGTAGCAGGTAATGACTGGGCCAAGGACACTACCCCGAATAACTCCTGCAGTGATGTCCCAGGTTTGAGATGGTTGACCTCCCACTATAGTCATCTTCCTTTGTTAATTAGTGTCATATCCAGGACAAAGGCAGAGATATTTAATCCTTCTCCCCACCCAATGATTCCCATAGACTTCTGTTTGTCTTGGACTTCTCGATGCCATATTCATTTGAATGCAGCCTTGATGTCAAGGGCAGTAACCCTCACCTGTGGATTAAGTCTGTTGCCCATGACTGGACCAAGGCTGTAATGAGGTCAGAGTTGAGTGGTCTGGTAGAAGCTGAACAGTGACCCGGTAAACTGCTGAGCAAATGCCATTTGATAATAAAGTTGCAACACCTTGTATTAGTTTCCTGATGATCAAAAGTAGATTGAGCAGTAAATGGGTAGGTTGGATGACCTGGCTTTTGCAAACAAGAATACCTAGGCAATTTTTCACATAGTCAGGTAGATGTCAGTACTGTAGCTATACCATAATAGCTTTTGCAGTCTCCAATGCCTTCAGCCATTTCTTGATTCCATTTGGAGTTAATGAAATTGGTTGAAGATTGTCATCTGTGATGCTGGTTTTCTCACCAGAAGGCCAAAAAGAATCATCCACTTGATAACTCTGGCTGAAGATGGATATAAATCTTTCAGACTTTTCTTTTGTACAAGTGAGCTGTGCTCACCCATTGTTGGGAGGGATATCTGTTCAATTGCCTCCTCTTCCTATTGTTTTCTTATGTGTCTGCCACCATTCACAGCTGGGTAGGGCAGGACTGCCAGCTCTCAGATCAGATCTTTTTGATTGTGGAATTTCTTAGCCCTTTCATGCTGCATTGGTTGTTTGGCATGCCAGTAGTCCTGTATTATAGCTTCACCAGACAACACCTTAATTTCAGATATGCCTGGTGCTGCTTCTGTCATACCCTCCTACGTTCTTCATTGAATTAGGATTGGTTGGCCAGCTTGATGGTAGTAGTAGAATGGATAAGGTCACAAGGTTACAAATTGTCATTTAGTTCTGCTGCTGATGGTCCACCGTGCGTAAGGGATACCAGTTTTGACTTACTAGATCCATTCATTATCTACCCTATTCAGCAAAGTGGAAGATATCCTCAATATGAAGACACAGTCCTCGCGGAGAAAAGGACGTATGGCAGTCATTCTTACTAATAATGTCATGGATTGGTGCATCTTCAGCAGATAGATGGTGATGAATGAGATCGAATGGCCTCTATGTGCACTGTAGTGATTCTGAGTCAGCAAGTCTTCACCCATAGAGCTGCAATGATTTCAGAAGTGAAAGTCTGACCTGCAGCTCACTCTAAAGAAAGTTACTGTTTATGCAATTAATCAGCATGTTTGAGAAGCTGACATGTACTATACTCACCAATTCTAGAAGGGTGTAGTCTACTTCATCAGGTACAGGTTTGGTATATACAGTCAGGTTTTATAGCACACATTTCCTGTTCCTCGACAAGAAGATTGCACCCATGAATGAAAAACCTGGTCCTCTGGAATTAAAGACATGCTAATGAATGCAAAATGAGTTCCCAAGCATGAATGTTGGGAAGTCCGTCTACCTGAAAGTTTCTGGGAACTTAAAACCTAAAGTTTAACCTGCTATCAGGAAATTAATATTTGCCTCTTGCCCAATGAAGTTGCCCCACCCTCCCTTCTAAAAGCTCAAGGGGGGGGGGGGCGTGGAAGATTCTGCCACAACATTACTTATGTTAGTAACCAACTACAACAATGTTTGAATATTCTTAATATTAAATGGCAAACAAACTGTCTAGTGGCACAACAGTATAGCGTAAGCTGATTATGTCATTGATTCAGTGTCATGAGTACAGCTACTGAGGTTTTTCTAAATCAAATAGGTTATCTTATTGAACCTGTTGATGTGTTCCATTTTGTGATATTCATCCATCTGGTTTAAATAATTGGAACCTGGTCCTTGTACTTGTTTTCTGGGAGAGTCTGGAAAGCAAATCCCAATGTCTTTTGCTGAATAAAGGTTGCAGAACTCATCTGAAGTGGTTTGGAATAGTCCTGAAAAACAGATGTTAAATAAATTATTGGTACTCACACTATTAAATGCTTACATGAGCAAAGTTTCTTCTGTAAGAAAGAAAGTGTATTGTTTTGAAAATGATATTTTAAAAATATAGCCATCTTCATTATCTTGATACACACAGTAGGAAACTGCTAACATGTTTAATAAGAAATAATACTAAAGTATAACAAATTATTTTGCTTTTCAAAACTAAAATAAAATCAAGGTATTACTTTAAGCACAAAAAGCAATGTCATAATACATGACTTTGAACATTCTAAAACTCTTGACATGTTATTTCAGTTGGTGGTGAAATGCATTGTTTCTTTAAATATGAAAGTAACTATTCACGCTTTATTCTGTCCACAAACTGCCATTACACCCAAAGCTCCAGGATGATCTCGCAATAAGCAGATAAACTGAGGAAATTTCATCTATACTTTAAAACACAAAGAAACCGTAGCAAAGTCATGGACATGTCAGTTGTTTAAATGAATTCTGATAATGTGACTCACTTAGTTTCATAGCACTCTCTAAACAGATAGCAGTATTGTTGTTTCCAGCTTCGCCATGTTCATATTATGGAAGATACACAGTACAATGAATCATTGACGCACTATACACAAAGTATGACACATGCATAAGATTCATCATCTTTATTTTGACTTATGGGTTATGACGAGAAAACAAGTCAGACCATTTTTAATGTCTTGTGTTACAGAACATTGATACAGCAAATAAGGGATAAGACCGATACCAAATTTATCTTTCAAAAGGGGACCCTCAAATAACTTAAATAATCAAATCATTAGTGAGTCACAAAGATCTTTGGTATGATTTAAGTAGCACTTACATTTTGGTTTATCCAATTTGTCTTGATTTGAATTTTATTTTGTAGAATGTATATTACTTCACAACTGATGAGTAAAGCAGGCAACCAATTCTCAGGAACAAAAACAAAGCTGCTGGAAAAGCTCAGCAGGTCTGGCAGCATCTGTGGA
>NW_025970634.1:0-11795 GCF_021869965.1 Rhincodon typus | reverse complement strand
CGCAGTGCAGTACTCTCCTAATATCAAACCTCTATCAGATGGGTCACTACAGAGACAGTGCCTCTTTGTAAGGGGGTCAGTCTGTTCTGAGGATTGATACAGGGTCAACACTGAGGAAGTGCCTCATTGTCAAAGAGTCTGTTCTGAGGCAGTGCCTCAATGTAATGGGGATGGATTGAAGGAGGGCCATATGATTAGTGGGTTATCTCTGAGGTATTGAAGCACTGTCAAACGGTCAGAACCGTGGAGTGCATTATAGCCAGAGGGTCAATACTGATTCAATGGTCAAAATTGGGGGTGTGTCACATGATCAGAGAGTCAGTACTGAGGAATTGTAGCGGTGTCAGAGGGTCAGAACTGTGGGAGTGCATTATTGTCAGAGTTGCATGCTGAAATGGTGCCTCATTTAAGGAGGACGGAATTGAGGAAGTTCATCATGTTTACAGGGTCATTACTGAGGAAGGGCCCCGTAATCAGCAGATCAGCATAGAGGCTTGCCTAATTATCACGAGGTCAGTTCTGAGGCAGTGTGAACAGTAAGGGAGTGACTCTTTGTTAGAGGATCCATTCCGAGGCACTGCCTCAATGTGATGGAGTCAGAATAGAGGGAGTGTCAAATGTCAGGGGCTCAATATTGAGGTATTGAGAGTGTCAGTACTGAGGTAATGCAGCACTGTCAGAAGGTCAGAATGATGGGAATGCCTTGTTGTCAACGGGTCAGTTCTGAGGCATTGCCTAATTGCAAAGGGATTAGAATTGAGGGAGTTTAGATGGTCAATACTGAGGTAATGCATCACTGTCAGAGGGTCAGGATGGAGGGAGGGACTCATTATCAAAGGGTCTGTACTGAAGGATGACCTTATTGTCAGCCAGTCAGATCTGAGGCAGTGCCACTTTGTCACAGGAACTGTTCTGAGGGATTGCCTCATTGTCAGAGGATCTGGTGTGAGGCACTGCCCGGATGTAATAGGGTCAGAACTGAGGGAATGCAACACGCTTGTAGGGTCAGTACTGAAGTCGTGCAGCACTGCCAGAAGAGCCGTTTGGAGGCAGTCCCTTTTTGTCAGAGGGTCAATACTGAGGCAGTCCCTCATTCTCAGCGGGTCTGAATTGAGGGTATGCCACATGATTAGAGGATCAGTACTGAAGTAATGCAGTACTGTCAGAGGATCAGTACTGAGGGAGTGCCTCATTGTCAGAGGGTCAGTACTGAGATAATTAAGCACTGTCAGTGGGACTCTGGGCTTCAGTATTAGAAGATGAGAGTAAAAAAGCATGAAAGTGATGCTAAACCTTTATAAAGTAGTGCTGTCACCTCTAGTTGAGTACATAGTGAATTTTGAACACCATATTTTACGAAGGACATTAAAAGCCTGGAAAGGGAGGAAAGGAAATTGAGCAGAATGACAGCAGCACTACATCCAGGAGGTGGAAGCATACTTGGAAATTTGTGTCCCTGCCTTTAAAATCAATTGCAGTAAAAGATAAAACGTGAGAGTGTTTTAGATAGTTAGATGGGCTTCAGATTGGTTTCACAGGTCGGTGCAACATCGAGGGCCGAAAGGCCTGTACTGCGGTGTCATGTTCTATGTGAAGTTCTATGGTCTACGCTGTTGAAAGCGGGAGACAGGAATGTGAGCTAAAAGGTCAAGACAAAGTTGCAGGGTGAGGGAGATTAAAGATCAAATTCACCATTGAACTCAAAGCAAAGGCAAAGATAACGAAAACAGCAGTTTTTGGAAAGGTTCAGCGGGTCTGGCAGCCTCTGTGCAGGCAAAAAAACAGAGTTAAAGTTCCAGGTCCGGTGACCCTTCCACAGAACAAAAAAGCAGTGGTAATGGTTGTTGAGAGGAGACAAAACATTGGTCCACATTCAGTGCTGAGTTCAACAGCTTTAGACCCATTAACACAGTCCTCTGATTGGATGTACTTTTGCCTATTGATTGCATCCTGTCTTCATGCTTTATTTCCTTTTCAATCGGATCTTCATTCTACCATTAACACCTGCTCTGGAGCAATGCTTTGTCTCTCCTCTACAACCTTTACCACTCTCTTTCCCCTTTTCTTCGTTGGCAAACTTTGAACTGCAAACCCCCTCACTCTCTAAAATGCGCTAATAATCCCTTCTGTTCCAAATATTTCTCTATACCCTTTCGACAAGATCATATCCATCAAATTTCCACTTCACTTCAATTGCAAAACGTTTCACTGTACTCAAAAGAGTAACTTCCTCTTTCCACAGAGGGGGCCATGGGAGTCGGTGCCTAGGGAGGGACCGCATTATCGACGGGGGGTGGTGCGGGGAACGTTGTCGGTGCTGACGGTGACGGTTCAGAATTTGAAAACAAGAGACCTCGCGCTTGCGGGGGCGGGCACCTATATTCACCTCCGCTGGCGCTCTTTGTTCAGTGTGGGCGTGGTCGTGATCGTGGTCTGGCTTTGGAACATAAGCACTAGGAGCAGGAGTAGGCCGTCCGGCCCTTCGAGCCTGCTCCGCCATTCAATAAGATCATGGCTGATCTTTTCGTGGACTCAGATCCACTTACCCGCGTTCTCACCATATCCCTTAATTCCTTTATTGTTCAAAAAAAATCTGCCTTATCTTCAAAAACGTTTACTGAAGTAGCATCAACTCCTTAAATGGGCAAGGAATTCCAGAGATTAACAACCCTCTGGGTGAAGAAGTTCCTTCTCAATTCACTCATTCCCCAGCCTCCACTGATTGGAGCAACCGCATGTCATGGGCGTCGCCCCGGTCCTCACGGGCGAGGCTCTCTCGTTCATAGGCGGGGCTCATGCACAGACCTTGCCATCTGATTGGTTAAACAGTCGCGCCCGACCCCTTTTGCTCACGTGGGGTTTAGACATGGACTCGTGGTCACATGTTTCCTGGTGACGAATTAGTTGCCGAACACCTGGTCTTTCTTCGTCCGTAGTTCTATACTTTTAACCTGGTCCACATCTGGGGTTGGAAGGCTGTTTCTGGGTATACCATCTTTGTTGAGCCTTGCACGAAGTCTTCTGTGAGGCTTGTTCCTTAGTCTTGGCTCTGTATGTTATCCTGTCTGTTGGGG
Organism: Rhincodon typus; assembly: GCF_021869965.1. Lineage (NCBI taxonomy): Eukaryota > Metazoa > Chordata > Chondrichthyes > Orectolobiformes > Rhincodontidae > Rhincodon > Rhincodon typus. The sequence continues at coordinate 8,721 of NW_025970634.1, read as the reverse complement.
CCATGATATGATGGCTCTCAGGGCAGGTTGAGTTGAGTTGATGAGTGGGTAAGTACGCAGCAGATGAACCATCTCTCGGAAAGATGTGAAGTTATCTATTTTAGGGACAAAAACTGAAAAGTCATTTATTATCTGAAGGGTGATAGATTGGGAAAGGGCTGGGTGCACTGAGAACTTAGTGCCCTTGTCGCTGTCGCTGAAATCAAGTATTCCCTGAACCTGACCCTGACCCTATTGCAGGTGGTGAAAAAGGAAGATGGTTTTTTGGCTGCCTTACTGAGGGGATTCATGGATTGGTTGTAGTGACAGTGAGTGAAAGATTTACCAGAGTGATTTCTGGGATGCTGGTATTGAGAGATGAATGGAGACTGGATGAGTTAGGGCCATATTCGTGGGAGTTTAAAAGAAGAACGGGCATCTGATTCAAGTCTATAAATTAAAAGAGGACTGGATAAGGTAGATTCAGTAAGGATGTCCTCAATGACTTAGGAGTCCAGAAATAGGGCTTGGAGTCATGGAGGAAAAGGAGATAATTTCGGAAATGAGGAGAAATGTCGTCACCCAGACAGAAGTCAGCCTATGGAATTCTGTCTGGGAACTGTTGAGGTCAAGCCATTGACTATTTTCAAAGGGAAATTGGATATGGTGCTTAGGACTAAAGAGAACAAAGACAGTGGGTAGAAACAGTGTGAGTTCAATGATCAGCCATGATCATGTTGAAAGGTGGAACAGGCTCGAAGTGCTTCTTCCTATTCTTCTATGTTTCTATGAACCAAAGGAGACAAGATTGAGTGGAATGACCCCATGGGTGAGGACTTCAGGGTTTTTAGAATTCATTTGGGAGATCTAAAGATCGCTGTCTGGTCCAGCTTTATTGGCTGCCATTAGTTGCCCCATGAGAAGTTGGTGTTGAGCTGCCTTCTTGAACCACTCCAGTCCTTGTGCTGACAGTTGACCCACAATCATGAGAATCCCTCCCGTGTGGAAACAGGTCATTAGGCCCACCAAGTCCATAATGACTCCATAAAGCATTCCACCAGACTGACCACCCCACACTATCCCTGTAACCCTGCACTTCCCATGTATAATTCACATAACTAGTCATCCCTGGACACAATGGGCAATTTAGCGTGGCCAATTCACCGAATCCACACATCTTTAGTCTGTAGGAGGAACCCGGAGCACCTGGAGGAAACCCACAAAGACTTGGGAAGAATGTACAAACGCCCACACACAGTCACGTGAGACTGAATTGAACCCAGATCTCTGGTGCTGTGAGGCAGCAGTGCTAACCACTGGCCACTGTGCTGCTCGTAAGGAGAAGATTGTTAGGAAGGGAGGTCCAGGGTTTTGACCCAGCGACGGTGAAGGAATGGTGACGTAATTAAAGTTTGGGGTCGATCTTGTAGGGAGTGGTATTCCCATGTATCTGCTGCCCGAGTCCTTCTCGATGGAAGTAGTCACGTGTTTGGAAAGTGCTGTCTGAGGATTTTTGGTGGAAATTCGGCAGTGTACATTGTAGATGGTGCACACTGCTGCTACTAAGTGTTCATGGTGGAGGGAGTGAATGTTTGTGGATGTGGTGCCAATCAAGTGGGCTGCTTTATGCTGAACAGCGTTGAGCTTCTTGTGTTGTTGGAACTGTACCTGTCCAGGCAAGTGGGGAATATTCCATCATACGCCTGAGTTGTGTTTTAATGTGGAGAAATTCAGAAGCTTATCTTGTCCTTAGCCTTCTGAATGATGAAAAGTCTGCCGAGTGGCTACCCCTCCTGGAATTTGCCAGACTGTTCAGTTGTTGAGGCATTTGCACCAAGTCCTTGGAGGTGGAACATTTGTTGCCCTTTAAGTTTGATGCTTCAGTTCCATATGCATTCATTGTGTTGCTTCCTTTCCATGTCCTGCTCTGACAGGTGAAATAGTATCCCACAACATAAGCAGACAGTTGCTGCATCTTTCCTCGCCCTGTGCCCCACCCGACAGCATTCTGACAGTATTAGCATCATACATAACTCCCCCAATTTGGATGGTTTTCCCAACGCACATTTATCACTTAAACTCTTCCAACCCCCCCGGCCCCGCCATTCTCATGGGGAGTTGGTCACTTGACTAACTGATGCATTCTTTTTAACATTCAGCCAGTGAAGGAAACAGAAGATCATCACTATCCTGGCGCCCCCGACCACATATACACTCCCATGCTGGTACAGAGTGGTGGTGAAGGAGCCATCTTTCAGAAAGAACCTTCTTCAACCAGACCATGCCTGCCATCACGAGAACAGATAAATCTTTTATATTATTTGCAGAAGAGGTTATTTTTCTTCTGTATGTCCTGGTGCTGACATGTTTCTGTTAACTTGTGTTTTAGTGACATTGATTATTTAATGGTTGCCCCTCTCTGTTCCACTGCTATTAATGAGGATATTTGAAGATTACAATTTTAGTTTGGCGACAGCATTTGAAATTTCTCTCAGATTTTGTCTCTCTTTCTCCCTCTTGGTGGATGACTGTCTTCCTTCACAGTTGCATTCAACGTATTTCCGAGTCAGAATGGTGAATGCCTTGGAGGGGAACTTGAAGGTGACATTTCTAATATGCTACATTTGTTCTTCGAGATGGAAGTGGTCGTGGGTATGTCCGAGGATCTTCAGTGAATTTCTGCAGTGCATCTTGTAAGTAGCATACACTGCTGCTACTGACTGTTGGCGGTAGAGGGAGTGGATATTTGTCGATGTAGTGTCAGTCAAGCGTGCTGCTTTGTCCGAGATGGTTTAAAGCTTCTTGTGTTGTTGGGGCTATCTCATCCAGGCAAGTGGGGACCATTCCATCACACTCCTGACTTGTGCCTTGTAGATGGTGGACAGGCTTTGAGGAGTCAGCAGGAGAATTACTCCCTGTGGTATTCCTAGCTTCTGACCTGCTCTTGCGCTGTGTTCATGTGGTGAGAGCAGTTGAGTTTCTGGTCAATGATAACCATCAGGATGTTGATGGTGGGGATTCAGTGATGATAAGACTATGATGGTAAGAATGCCAAGGGGCAGTGGTTATATTGTCTCTTATTGTTGATGGTTGCATTGTGTGACACAAATGTTATTTGTACTTGTTGGCCCTAGCCAGGACTTGTTGCATTTGAACAGGACTGCTTCAGTATCTGAGGAGCTGCGAATGGTTCTGAACATTGTGCAATCATCAGTGAACATCCCCTCATTGTCAAGGTTTCAGAATTGTGGGTATGCGACATAATTAGACATTCAGTACTGAGAGGGTGCCTCATTGTCAGAGGGTCAACAATGAGGCAGTCCCACATCCGAAAGAGGTTAGAATTGAAGGAGTGCCACTCGATTACAGGACCCGTGCTGAGGTTTTGCAGCACTTAGAGACGGTCGAACTGACAGAATGCTTTATTGACAGACGGTCAGTCTTGAGGTATTGAAGCACAGTCAGAGGTTCAGTACTGAGGTGGCCCCTCATTGCAAGAGGGTTAATACTGATTCAGTTCCTCAATGTAATGGGGTCACAATTGAGGGAGTGCGAAATGATTAAAGGGTCAGGACTAACAATACAGGACTGTCAGTGAGTCAGATCTGTAGGAGTCAGAGGTTCAATACGGAGGCAGTGCCTCATTGTGTAAGTGTTGGAATTGAAGGAGTGCCAACTGATTAGAGAGTTAGGCCAGAGGCATTGTGTCACCGTCAATCGGTTTGAACTGAGGGAGTGCCACATATTAAGAGGGTTGGTAGTGAGGTATTTGCAGCAGTGTGGGAGTGCCTCGTTCTCAGAGGATATTACTGAGAAAGCGCCTTATTGTCAGTGGAACATGGAGTCATAGAATCGCAGATGTCCAGTATGAAAACAGACACTTTAGTCCAACTCGTCCATACTGACCAGATAAACAAAATTAATCTATTCCGTTTGGCCATATCCCTCAACCCGTCCAATTCGTCGACCCATTCACTTACCTCTGAAATGTTGTTATTGTGCCATCCTTCACCAATTCCACTGGCAGCTTATTGCATACATTTGCCACCCTCTAATTCAAAATGTTGCTCCTTAGGTACCTTTCAAAACTTCCCCTCTCAAAATAAACACATGACTTCTGGTTTTGGACTCCCCTACCTTGGGGAAAAGACCCTGGCTGTTCACCCTATCCATGCTCTCATGATTTTATGAACTTCTATCAGGTCCTCCTCGCCCTCCGACACTCCTGGAAGAATGGCCCCAGCCTATTCAGCCTCCCGTTATATCTCAAACCCTCCAACCCGCTGGTCACAGGCCTTCAATCTGAAAAATAACCCTCGACCACCACCCTCTCTCCTACCTTCTCGTCAATTTTTGTATCCAGATGGCTCGTTCTCCCTGTATTCCATATGATCTTACCTTGTTAACCAGTCGACCATGCGAACTTTGTCAAACCACTAAATCAAGTGTGGCACCAGAGAATCTAGGCTCTCAAACCTACTTTGACTGCAGTCCTTTGAAGACTTCCCTTCTCTTTCCCGGTAGGACTGCAATAACATTCCTTTTGTGAAGACATTCCAGCCCTGGAGGCAGCTGCTCTGTTGACTGAAGGATTTGATAAAATACTGTACACACAAAACACTTCTACTTGTCATTTCTGAGGCCCAGAAGGTTGCGTTCATGACTCAGATACTTGGCAGTTGAGGGCTTTTGTGTCATTCTGGTTATAACAGAGTATGATCTCGTCCGACATTATCAAGGAATTGCTGCGTTGCTGTATATATGATGCAATGAGATTCAGAAATGGAAATGAAAATGCCTGTGGCATTATTCAAAGAAAGAATGCCTTCTTCTTTGTCCAGTCCAATATTTCAATAATGGTGAACGGATATTTTTCAGGCTGGGGAACAGGGTTGTAGTGGAATTCTCCAGGGGCTGCTACTGGGACGTTTGTCGTTCCTGAAAGATAATTAATTATCTTGATCGTGGTGTGCAAGGGACAATTTCCGAGTTAAACTTGAGAATTGAAAATTGTGAGAAGAATAATGTGGAACTCCAAAAGTGCATTGAAAAGTTGATGGAGTGGGCAGATAGGTGGAAGATGAGGTACAATGCAGAGAAGTGTAAGGTGATGCACTTTGTCTTTCAAGTGTTTTTCCTTCCAATTTAAAATAGTAGTATGGACGTGCACAATTGAAATGATGGTCGCAGTACAGCTGGAGAGAGCAATAAATAAAGCATACAGCCTTTATTAATAGGGGTATAGAGGAGACGAGTAAGAAGTTGATGATATTGAACTTCTGCAAGGTACGTTAAATCTCAGCTGGAGTATTGTGCACAGTTGTGGCCTTCACATTATAGGGAAAAGGCAAATTCATTGATGTGCTGATTATTACTGGAATGGTTCCAGGTCGGAAAAGCTTCAGATACAAGAATAGATTGAAGAGTTTGGGACTGTTCTCTCTCAACAGTCGGCTGAGAGGAGATGGAATTCAGGTTTTCTGAAATCGAGAGTGGGCTCAACAGAGTGGATCGGGAGAAGATGTCCCGGCTTGTAGAAGAGTTTTATCACACAATGTGTAGTTAAGTTATGGAGTGCACTGCTGTAAATGTGATGAATGAAGTTCAATGGAGACGTACAGAGGGCATTGGATGAAAATGGTGTGCAGGTGATAGGCGGAAAAAAGGATTTGCATGAGATGATAGAGACAAATCAGTATGATGGGCCAAATGGCCTCCTTCCCCTTCTGTAATTTTGCGATTTGGTATATCCAAAAATTACCTGAAATTTATTACAAACACCAATAAAAAAAGCAGTGTTACTACTTAACCATCTTTCAAAGGATTACTTTGACTTCAAAATGGTTTTGTGGACTCTCCGAAGACAGATAACATCGGCTTTAAAATGACACAGACGCAGAATGTCAATACTGAAGCAGTACCTCATTGCAACAGGGTTAGAATTCAGAATGTGCGTCTTGATTTGACAGCCAGTACTGAGATTTTGCAAGTCTATCACAGTGTAAATATTGAATGAATGCCTCATTGTCAGAGCGTCAGAACTGTGGGAGTGCATTATTGTCAGAGGGTCAGGACTGAGGCAGTGCCTCATTATGCAGATGTCAGAATTGAAGCAGTGTCACATGATGGGAGGGTCAGTCCTGAGGTAGTACAGCACTGTCAGTGGTTTGGAACTGTGGGAATGCTTCATTATCATATGTTCAGTCCTGAGCAGGTGCCTATATCATATGCTCAGTCCCGATAGAATGCCTCATCATCGGGAGTCATTACTGAGTCAGTGCCTGTTTGTCAAAGGTGCACTACAGAGGGTGTGCATCATTGTCAGAAGGTCAACACAGAGGCAGTACCTGATTGTAAGGTGGTCATATCGGAGTGTGCCACATGCTTAGATGGTCAGTTCTGTGGTAGTGCAGCACTTTAAGTGGGTCAGTTCTGAGGCATTGCCTCATTGTCAGAGGGTCATTATTGAGGCACAGTCTCATTGTAAGAGGGTATGAATTGAAGGGGTCTCACACGTTCAGATGATCAGGACGGAGGTATTGCAGATGTATCAGAAGGTTAGTCCTTAGGGACTGCCTCGTTGTCAGCAGGTCAGTTTGGAGGAAGTGCTTCACTGTCAGAGCATTGGTACTGAGCGAGTACCTCATTGTAGAGAGTCAGAATCAAGGGAGTGCTCACATGTTAGACAGTCAGTACATGCAGACATCACTGTCAGTGGGTGAGTACGAGGGATCCATTCTGAAGCAGTGCCTCAATGTAATGGGATCAGAATGGATGGAGGGCCACATGATTAGCGGTTTAGCCCTAAGGAATGGAAGCACTGTCAGATCTCATTTCCGTGATATGGAGGTGTCGATGTTGGACTGAAGGAGGACTGAGGCTGCAAAAGCTTGTGTTGGACTATCACCTGGTGTCGTATGAATTCGGACCTGTGGGAGCGCATTATAGTCACTGGAGCAGTACTGAGGGAGTGCCTCATTGTCAGAGGGTCAATATTGAGGCCGTGCCTCATTGAAGTGGGGTCAGGATTGAGGGTGTACCTCACGATTACAGAGTCAGTACTGAGGAGCTGCAGCTCTGTCAGAGGATCAGTTCTGAGGTAGGACTGGATTGTAAGTCCAAAGGCTCACTGGTCTACATTTCCCTGGCTCTGCCTCAGCCTCAGTATTGACCCTCTGACAGTTATGCACTCCCACTGATCTTACCCTCCAACAGTGCTGAAATGCCACAGCACTGATCCTCTCATCAGAATCATAGAATCCCCACAGTGTAAAACAGGCCATTAAGCCCAAGTCCACACTCACCGTCCCAAGCGCATCTGACCCATCCCCTTTACATTTCCCTGTAACACTGCATTTCCCTTAGAATTCTCACATGATGCCGTCCCTCAGAATGGACTCTTTGACAATGAAGCACACCCTTACGAATGAATCTCTGATAAGACACTCTCTCAGTATTGACCTCTGATCATGAGTTTCTCGCTCAGTCCTGGCCCCCTGACAGTTCTGATCTCATGACGAAGAGGCAGTGCCTCAGCAATGACCCTCTGACAAAGGAGCAGTGTGTCAGAACTGACCATCTGACAAGGAGGCACTCCTTCAGTCTGACCCTCTCTCCCTGCTGCAGAAGTGATCTTTTGCTAATGAGGTACTGCCTGGGTTCTGACCCTGATAGAGCTGAAATGCCTCAGTACTTACCGTCAGTCTGTGGCAAAGCCTCCATTCTGACACCATCACACTGAAGCACAGCCTCAGTGCTGACCCACTGACAAAGAGACTCTGTCTCAGAACTGACCAGCTGACAATCTGCCAAGGCCCCAGGTACTGACACAATAATAACGAAACCCTCCCTCAGGACTGACCCTCCAAATGTGAGGTCGCCCTCAATTCTGATGTCCTTACAATGAGGCACTGCCCCAGTTCTGACACCTGCATAATTAACAACTGGCTCTGTCTAACAGTAATGCACTCCTGCAGTAATGACCCTCTGACAATGAAGCACTCCCTCTGTACTGGAGCTCTGACAGTGCTTCAACCCCTCAGTAATGCCCCTCTGACAATGAAATAGTCCATCAGTTCTGACACTGTCACAGTGTTGCAATGTCTTAGTGACGCTGTAATCGTTTTGCACGACCTCACTTTTGATGCCTTTATCGTGAGGCAATGCCTCAGCACTGATCCTCTGATACAACTGCAATACCTTAGCACTGATCCTGTCTGTGCAGCAAACCCTCAATTCCCACACCGTTACACTGAGGAACTGCCTCACAACACAAACTCTGACAATGAGTCATTCCCATACGACGAACCCTCTGACAAATGAACAATGCCTCAGAACTGACACACTGACAATAAGGCAATCCCTTAGTACTAACCCGCTGATCATAATATCACAGTCATGACCCTCTAATTGTGTGGCGTCCCTCGAATTCGGACACCTTTCGAAAGAAGGACTGCCTCCGTATTGATGCTGTGACAGTGCTTCAATAGCTCAGTGTTGACCTGCTAATCGTGGAGCCATCCCACAGTTCTGACCCCGTTACATAGAGCCCTTCGCTCAATCCTGACCCTCTGACTGTATTAAACTATCTCAGTACTGGTCCTGTAAACGTGTTGCACTCCCTTATTTCTCACCCGATTATATTGAGACTGTGCACCCCACTGGACCCTCTAACAGTGACACAGTCCCTCAGCTTTGGCACTATTGTGAAGCACTGTCACTGACACTCTGACAATGAGGTTG
>NW_025970633.1:0-11796 GCF_021869965.1 Rhincodon typus | reverse complement strand
TGTCTCTTGTTGAAGAACTGTTTGGGAGCAACTGGTAGAAGATTTATTGGACTTTCTAAACTCATGACGGAAATCAAAAGGACAAAGAATCCATTGAGATCACAGATGTTGACATAAGAGATTTTTTCATACTGTCAACAGGAAGGAAGCCACTGTCTTTACACGGGTTGTGGGGATTTTAAAAATTTCTATAATCACTGAAGAGCTATTGGATGACCAACCTTAGAAACATTTGTCAGAAGAAACAAATACTGAAAACAAGAATTTGCGGTACAATCTAGTTGAGCTTATTCATTAACCTTTAACTGATGTGCAAACAGCAAAACAACATACTGAACAAATTTACAAGACAACTTTGCCTTTATTGCTAGATGACGATGAAAACACAAGCTCAAGAGCAGCATTTCAATCCTGGATACTGCAAGGAACCAAGTACTTGTTTCAACAGAGCAGCTGTCTTCGTTGGCACAACGGTCTAAAAAGGTGATAAATCATTTTTGGCATTTAAGAATTTAGCAAATACGATAGGGTTAGGGTTATAAGAATGATTGACCTTAATTTTTTTTGACTGCTCCAGATTTGCAGCACGTATGTTCGGAAAAATGAGTTACAGGTTCCAGCATTGGGGCCGGAATTCAGCTGCTGTCAATCACATGCCGCGCAGGCGCAACGACAGAGACGGGGGTTGTCCTGGAGACGGTGAGGCTGGGAGTCGGTGGGATAGACGTGTAGGATTGAGAAACATGCTGTCCGGGAAACCGTCTGTGTTCCTTTTAATGGTCAACGGGCAGATCGAAAGCGCTGATGTAAGCATTACTTTTATTTAATGTAAGAGGGATGTTATGCCCCGAGCGTTTGGCCTGTATGATCCAGTTTCTATCCTGAAACTCAGCCTGGATGTGAATATGTCCCGGGCCTGGTGGCGACAATCCCCTAGGCAACCAACCCATAGTAAGTGCTCTTTAGAATCCTTGTGGCTAGTTGCAAAAAGTATCCTTTATTAGTTACCAATTTCAAAGAATATCCGTTCGTTACTTTGTAAACAGCTACTGTTTTGCTATAGTACATGCAATGCAGAGTTCAAGTTCTGAACGCCTCCCTTAGACTAAGGGAGAAACAAAATAATTAAAAGTTCGAAACATTTAGTGTGGGTACCTGGTGTATCTGCCAAGTAATAATTTTTGGTAGTCGGAATAACATCTTAACTGCCGCATTTCCTCATCAACACATTCACAAACAGATGGCCCATACTTCGCTATCACCCTCTCTTGCAGACTTAGTTCCAGTTAAACCATCGAAGAAAAATAATGCAAATGCTGGAGTTTCTCTCTTCCCCCGAGGCTACCAGACGTGCTGAGTTTATTCAGAATTTTCTGTTTTTATCCCACTTAATCAACATCTCCTTGTTTTCAAATCCCTCCATATTGGGTTTTTCCCTATGTCAATATTTTCTTCCAGCCCCACAGCTCTAGTCTTATAGCTATTCTGCTTTCATTCTGGGGTCTTGAGCTTGTCTTATTTTAATAACGTCATCACTGTGGTCATGTATTCAACTGTGTAAGCCCTTAACCCTGGAAGATTCCCTCACCGCCCCCCTCCATTCTGCCGTTCCTTTTTTTAAAACTTGCCTGTTGAGCAAGCTTTTGTTCACCTGCCTTAATACCTCCTTATATGCACTGGTCAAATTTCGCTTTAAAATGCTGCTAATGCCTTGGGATGTCTTGTCATATTAAGTTGCTTTATAAGTTATTGTTTGAGGGTCATTATGTGCAGGTTTTTAAAAATTCAGTCATGGGAAGACATTTGGATACATACATGAATAGTAAAGGTTTGGAGGGATATGGGCCAGGAGGAGATAGGTGGGACTAGTTTAGTTTGGGTCCGTGTTCAGCATGGACTGGTTGGACTGAAGGGTCTGTATGACTCTGTGTGGGCATCATTGGCTGGGCCAGCATTTATCACCCATTCCTAGTTGTCCTTGAGAAGGTGGTGATGAGCTGCCTTCATAGAATCCTTACAGTGTGGAAGCATGCCATTTGGCCCATCTAGTACACACTGACCCTCTAAAGAGCATTCCATCCAGACACAACCCCTACCTTTGCCTGTAACCCTGCAGTTCCGATGGCTAGCCCACCTAACCTGCACACCTTTGGACTGTGGGAGGAAACTGGAGCACCCAGAGGAAACCTACACAGATACGGGAGAATGTGCAAACTCGACACACAGACAGTCGCCTGAAGCTGGAATCAAACCCAGGCCCCTAGCACTGTGAGGCAGCAGTGCTAACCATTGAGCCACTGCGCCACCCATCTTGAGCCACTGCAGTTCATATGTGGTAGGTAGACTCCCAATGTCATTAGGGAGGCAGTTCCAGGATTTTGACCCAGCAACACTAAAGAAATGGTGATAAATTGCCAAGTTTGGGTGTTGAGTGGCTTGGAGGGAACTTGCAATGGTCGTATTCCGATGTATCTACTGCCCTTGGACTACCAAATAATAGTGGTTGTGGGTGTGCAAGGTGCCCTCTAAGGAGCTGCAGTGAATTTCTGCAGTGCATCTCGTAGATTGTACATATTGCTGCTACTGAGTGACAGTAATGGAGGAAGTGATGCAATGCCAGTTAAGTGGGCTGCTCTGTCCTGGATGGGGTCAAGTTCCTGAGTTGTTCGATCTGCTCGATATTGTTGATAGCCATAGGTTGCTCTGTCCTGTTTCAGACACTGCCTCAATATTTTGCTGTGTGTCCATTTGTTGATAACAGGATAGATATGCATTCACATTTTATGCTGAATTGTGTGCTATCTGTGCCACTGCTGTGACAAATGTGATACCACTTGGATCGGTACTTGCATCCCAGCTGTTCACAAAATATGTCAATAATTTGGAGGTGGGAACCAAATGTGATATTTCCAAATTTGTGGATGATACAAAGCAGAGTGGGAATGTGTGTTGTGAGAAAGATGTAAACCTTCTTCAGAAGGATTTGGCTTTTGAATGGGCAAGAACATGGCAGGTGTAAGAGAAAGTGGAGAAGTGTGAGGTCATGCACTTTAGTAGGAGGAACAAACGTGGGTTGTATTTCTTAAGAGTCAATATACTTATCTCTTTGTCGATAAGTCATTGAAGGGTAATATTCAGGTGCAGCAAGCTATTAGAAAGACCAAAACAATGTTAGCCTTTATTCCAAGAATATTTGAGTACAGGAGTACAGTCGGTTCTGCTACAACATGATAATTGCGTTCCTGTGCCACATTGTGTTATAGAAAATCGCACTATAGAAATAATAGGGCCTATGGGATAAGTGGGATTGGGGGAGACCATCAAAAAAATTCAGTCAAAATTCATTCAAAAACCTAACACAAAGGATAATAAAAACACAATTTGAATAAATGTTTAATTCATATCTAATAATGAAATAAAAGTAAATTTGTGTTCAGTTCTGGTCACCTCATTATAAGAAGCATGTGGAAGCTTTAGAGAGGGTGCAGAGGAGATTTACCAGGATGCTGCCTGGACTGGAGGGCAGGTCTTATGACGAAAGGTTGAGGGCCAAGGTTTTTTTAATTGGAATGAAGAAGGATGAGAGGTGACTTGATAGAGGTGTACATGATGATGAGGCATAGATAGAGTGGATTGCCAGAGACTTTTTCCCAGGGCGGAAATGACTATTACAAGGGGGCATAATTTTAAGGTAAATGGAGGAAGGTATAGGGAAGATGTCAGAGGTAGATTCTTTACACAGAGAATGGTGGGTGTGTGAAATGCGCTGCTGGCAGTGGTAGTGGAGTCAGATACTTTAGAGACTTTTAAACGATTCTTGGATAGGCATATGGATGATAGTATAATGCAGGGTAGTTTGATCTTAGTAGGATAATAGGTCGGCACAACATTGTGGGCCAAAGGGCCTGTGCTGTACTGTTCTATGTTCTTAACACTTTTCCTTGAAAAAATGTCAAGATGACATGATGGGGGAGGAGATAGTACTGTACTTCTCACAGAAAGCTCCTCATGACAAAGCCTGCAAAAGGATAATGTGATGCTGGCATGGAGACGCTTTTAGTGCTAACATTGTACATATTCACAACAAAGCCCATGAAATGATAATGTGATGTTGACGCATACTCCTCCATGCACTGATGGAATCGTGTTATAGCTAACACAAGTTCATGTTTTAGAAATACTGTTCCCCTATTCATCAATCGCGTTCAGCCAATTCACATTGACGAAACATACGTAATAGCAGAGCTGACTGTAATGAAGTATTGGTTCAATTGTGTAAGAGTGTGGTTAGACTGTACCTGGAGTATTGTGTGTAGTTTTGGATTTCTTATCTCAGGAAAGACATTGCAATCGAGGGAGTGCAGCAAAGGTTGACTAGATGTGTTCCTGGTTTGGTTGGACTGACCTACGAAGAGAGATTGGGAAAATTGGCTCTGTATTGTCTAGAGTTTCAAAGAATGACAGGGAATCTCGTTGAAATTAACAAAATATTTAAAGGCCTAAGATCTTTCCCTGACCGGGGAGTCTAAAACTAGGAGGACAATTTACTGATGATAGGGATGCCACTTGGGTCTAAGATGAGGCAAAATTGTTTTGCTCAAAGGTTTGTGAAACTTTGGAATTCTCTACACAGAGGGCTGTGGAGGCCCAGTCTTTGAGTATTTTAGAAATTGATTAGTAGATTTCTAATTACCAGTAGTATGCAGGATTATGGGTATGGGGTGAGTAAAAGACATTGAAATGTTTGATCATCCATGATTATACTGAATGACGTACTTCTGTGCCTATTAAATGAGGATTCAATCCATACATAGTAGTTTTCCAACAGTCAACATTTTTCCTCTGTTAAACAGTGGCTTCACTTCAAACTACCCATAATTATAAAGATATCACTTGCTGTTTATTTGTGTGGACCATTTTAATTGACCAGTTTAAGGGGCATATCTGCTCTTAGGTGTATTATTGTTTGGTGCCTGGCATGTGCAGAGGACTTCCAAACCCCCAACCATGTCCAATCAAAAGGACAATGACAGCAGATACAAAGGAATACCACCACCTTCAAGTTCTCTCCCAGCCCACTCACTGTTCTGATGTGGAAATATTTTATTGTTAGTGTGATTGCATCAAAGTCCTGGAATTCCCCCTCTAGTGGTAATAAAGGTCTCCATACAGCACATTGACAGCAGTGATTCAAGAAGGCAGCTCACCACTACCTTCTCAAAGGCAACTAAGAATGGGTAAAAAAATTCTGGCCCAGCTATCAACACTCACATCCCATGAATGAACTTAATGGAAGAAAGCTGGAGCACATTCCAATTGTATGACTGCCAACAGTTGTTGGTCACAGCAGGCATTGGCAGGGGGTTGGTGGAGAATAAAAGCAGTAGAAGGGGAGCCCTGCAACAGTTTCTTCAGCTGGAGAGATTACTGGAGGGATTGAGTATTGATGGGAAGGACGACATAAGAATGGCCTTTGAGGGGGGAATACAATGATGTAATTGATTAAGTTTGCAAAAAGTCAGGAACAGTTATTTGATACATCTTATTGCATGAAAGTTATTCTTAATGCTAAAAAATGAAGATTCACTGGATTTGAATGAAAACATTTTGGGAGAGCTTTCCAGTTTATACAAAGAATGCATTACCAATTATAGATTAGGGAAAAGGGTGATAACATTCAGAGTTTTTAACATGGTCTCACTCCAATGACCATGCTGCTGTCAAAACATAGACTCTAGGAAGAGCAGTTATAATGTTGATATGAAGGTGAACCCTAGAAAAGATAGTACTGTAACAAAATGGCCTTGAAGTCAACTCCTTTGAGTCAAAGTGTAAGTACAGGCCTATATTTGCCATATAATTTTTTTAGCTAATAAGTGCATGTTTAGTACTTTGTTTTGCATTAGGAGCAAGGCTCAGTTTTCAGCTCAGAAATACAAGTTAAGGTTCTACCAGCCTAAACATCAAAGTATGGGATCAAGCAGGCAAAATGGAGTGTGTTACCATAAATGTGCATGGGAGTTTAAGACACTCTAACATGGACCTCATGTGGCAACAGACCAACAGAAATGTGTCTTCCTGCACTAACCCAAAACCTTAATTTATATTCCATGTTTAAGTTGACCCCTGTTGGAAGGATGTTTTGATCCCTCAAATATTGATTGACTTTACTGATAAACTCTTAAATTATAGTAGTCAGATTGCAACAAAAGTGTTTATTCTCCAAATAATATTGAGCCCTTCAGATGTAAACTGCTGTTTCAACCCAGGAGAAAGTTATTTCTAATTATTGTCTCATTATATGACAGTGAATAAGTCACAATGCCAGACTTCTAACAAAATTTGTATTTCTATCTATATATTGCGGTTTTGTAACTTTTTTTCCTGGTTGAGAATTTTGATTCTGTTAAAGTCTTCTATGAGATAAAGACTCAAATTCCTGCATGCTGTTAACTGTTGCTATAAAAATACTAATTTGATTGTAGATATTTTGTGAGTCTCAGATTTCAAAACATACTAATCTCACCAATATTAAATGTGAAACTTTAAAACTAAGCATATCAGCATTTGGAAAGTTTTGCAATTTTTGTTCATTTTAATTCAAATTATTTTTCCCCAGTTTCCAGAGTTTGATGAGCTGTATTGCAAATACTCCTATGTGTATGGACATGACTGGGCTCCAACAACAGTAAGTGTTAGTTTGTTCAGCTCACTGTGGGATAAACATTTATCCTTTAATAATTAATAAATGACTACAAGCTTAGTTACTATGACAGTCTGAATTCTGTGCTTTTCCAATGTGATATAATTTGAATTCTATTCCCTTGGATATTGAATCATTCCAGAATTACAGCTGCCTTGTAGCATTATTCTTATGTTATAGGAGCTAATTAAAATCATAAATTTAAATGAAATGTCACTTCAATGGTGATGCAATCATAATGATTTCTGTCATTATAAACTACTGAACTCCTTAATGATTGTGCTATTTTTGTTAATCCAAATATTAATAATAAGAATACTTCTAAATGAAATAAATTGCTTGAGGTTTTTTTGTTGCTAGATAAATAAGTAACCATAGAAACTACACCCCTAGCCTATCTAATTTAAATAAATTGTTAATAAGAAGATTGTGAGGTAGTGTGCTTTTTGTTGATTTTCAACAGTTTCTATACACCATATGTTGTGTACAAAATGTTCTTTTGTAGAAAATAAATTTTAGAAATGCTGTTTTGAAATAATTGAATGGTTTAGGACATTTTCCTGACATTTACAATGACTAAATCTGTCATGTCTTTTAACTAATGAGATAGTTTACTGCATTGTGGACAAATTAACATTCAGGAAGATCATAAATCTACACCCTGTAGTGCAGTCAGTAAAGTGTAGGGGTTAATATGTGAAATTTTCATGCCACATCTTTTGGTCTATAAGAAACAAATAGAAGTGCAGATTTGTGTGGTACACCAAAATTTCCTGAGAATCTTATTACCATGAGAATGACACTGAGTGAAAGAAACTTAATTTTACAGGTGAAGATGGGAATTGGAATAAAAACCTCTCTTTGCGTATCATCTACATTGTATTTTAATATTTAATCCATATCTTTTCTTCTTGTGAAGTCTTTTCTAACTTAATAATTCAGCACTTGCTTCACACACATTGAAAGCTTTGAAGGAAACTGTTAATGCCAAGTGTTATAATGAACAGAATTGGCACCTCTCTTCTCGCTGTATCACTGATGTGGAGGTGCCAGTGTTGGTCTGAGGTGGACAAGGGCAAAATTAGTTATAGTCCAACAGGTTTATTTGAAAACACACAAGTTTTCCGGAGCCTCGCTGCTTCTTCAGGTGTTAGAGTGTGTGCTGGTATCAGACTCAGAATTTATAGGTAAAAGATCAAAGGGTCACACCACTGATGAGGATGTATTAAACAAACCTAAGATGCTGTTAAATCTTTAATCTTTAAGTTAGAAGGTTTTAATTGATTAACATGTATATGTAAATCCCAGAATTCCTTTCAAGTCACTGCCCTGCGAGAACTAAAGCTTTTATCAGTGTAAAGAAGAGGTGACATTTTAGATTAACATGCATTGTCTGACCTATCTTATTCATTGGTATCGTGAATAACAGTCAATGAAGAAGTTATCCACTACTTTTTAAATCATCGATCTTTCACATAAAAGTAGAAGACAAAAAAAAATCTAGAAAGTTTTGGGGACAGCAGTTTAAAGCAGAGCATTGGTTCAAGTCTGGCTGTTTGAAAAGTAGTCAGTGAATTAATCTTACACACAGATTTTGGGTTTAGTTGTTAGTGTTATAAGTGAACTTGAATTTCGCAATTACGTAATTTTATTTTATAAATACTTTTTGAAATCATTCACTATGTAAAGGAGTTGTGACAAAGTAATGGGGCTATGCCAATGTTATGCTTTGGATTAATTTATTGAAAGTTAGTTGTATTCTCCAGTTATTTGTGCCTTCTAAAATAGTTTGACTAAATGCCTTTAATGTCCTAGAATATGGTAATGCGATGTCAGGTTAATTGTTCTAACAGCCTTATTTAGAGAAGTCAAATTTTTAATTTTATTTTTCCTGCAAAAATTGAGACAGATTTGTGTTAATCCTGTTAGTTGTGCACCTGTAATTTTTCTGAACTTCTTCAACTTACACTTCATGGCCAATAGTCTGTTTGCACCAGTGCAGTTTCTTGTTTGTGATCTGATCATGTGCTGGAAACATGTTAAAAAGTGCAGAAATGGGATGTTCACTTGTATGAATTTGCAGGAGCGCTAAACTTGTGTAGTGATAAAGATTTCCCTACCACAGTTTCTTTGCGGATTTCCTCCATCAGTCTCCATACCAAATGATTTCTCACTTAGAATATGATAAATTGAGATGAAGATCGTAATCAGTCTCCTCAGAGTTCAGTGTCCTCTTATCCTGTATTACTCTCTCCTCTGGAAAATTCTCAACCCATATTCTTGGCTGAACCCTTGGTTTTGCCACTTCACATGATCTTACTAGTTTCCACCCTAGCCACTGTAGATAAAGCCATCTCTGATCACTTTTTGTCTCTCAGTACCCATATCCCTGTTCTATCACACAGCTGTATTGCCTTCTGTAACCATTACTGGAATGGAAAAAACCTCCGATTCACTTGCATGCAAACTTGCAAAATCCCAACTGCTTAGCCTCTGGCCCTCTGCTCACTACATTTCTGCAGCTAATGATTTGCTCTTCCCTCCCTCACCTCTATTTTTGAATACCTAGTTTCCGATAAAACCACTATTTGCTTTGCAACATTTCTCCAGCTAATGATTTGAGTGAGCAGAGGGCCAAAGGCTAGACAGGTGGGATTTTCAAGTGCAGCTATAAGTGAACTAGAGGATTTTCTTTTTCCAGACATGGTTACAGAAGGAGCTAGGGTTGGGTGATGGAATGTGGGTGCTGAGTGATACAAGGGAGTGATCAGAGCTGGCCTTATCTATAATGGAAAAGATGGGACTGTTAAGTTCATGTGAGATGGCAAGGCTAATGGAGTCCCTTCAAAGATGTATCTCTCAGTTTTAAAACAAACAACTGATTCAGCATTCATTGCCGTTCATGGAAAGAGTTTCAAACATCAACTACCCTTTGCTGAAGTGCATCCCAGCATCTCTCCTGAATGGGCTAGCCCTTATTCTCAGGCTATGCCCTCTATTGCTAGAATCCCCAACCAATGGAATCGGGCATTGAACTACTGTTGCTAAATTATTGGAGTTATCCAACATTCAGTACTGGGTGGGCAGAAATTTCTTCCAGTAGATTGATAGAAAGGGATTTTGGTCTTGGTTCCAAATTCTACTCATTAAATACAGACTCCATCACTCTTTGGTCCATTTACAACCTAGGTGTCACATTTAACCCTGAGATGAGCTTCAGACCTCAGATTCACCCTCAGCTCATGTGGGCTGCTGAAACCTTCACCATGCCTTTATTTCCTTAAGACTTGACTATTTCAAAGCATTCCTAGTTGGATGTCCCACACACTATGCTCGGCAACCTTGAAGTCATGCACATCAGTTGCTCTTAACTCATATCAAGTCTCACTTACCTATTTCCCTATTGTTTGCTGACCTACGTTAGCTCAGTCCAGTCAATAAACATCTTGATTTCAAAATTCTCAACCTTATTTTCATGTGGTCTCACCCTCCCATCTCTGTAATCTCTTAATTGTTCCCATCAATGACAGCCACTTCTTCCCCTGCCTAGGACTTAATTTCTTTTCTACATTGCTTTCTTCCTTTAAAACACTTATTACAATTTTTTTTAAACCCAGAATTTTCTTAACAAGCACAGAGAATGCTGGAGAAACTGAGCTGGTCTCACAGCATTTGTGGACAGCGAAACAGAGTTAATGTTTTGAGTCTGGTATAACTTCTTATATGCTTTGTCATATTTCACCCATCAAGCCAATTTTGTATACAAATGGCTAGCTCTCCCTGGATTCCATGTGATCTAACCTTGCTAACCAGTCTACCATGTGGAACCTTGTCAAATGCTAGCTGAGGCCTAACCAACATTTTATACAGTTGCAGCATAAACTGCCTGCTCTTAAAGTAGTTAAAAAGGCATAGAGTTTTATCTACCTGACCAGCTACCTTAAAGGACTGGTAGACGTGTAGGCCAATATCCCTTTGATCTTCAGCAGGTCTGGCAGTATCTGTGGAGAGAAAGCGGTCAACATTTTGGGTCCAGTGCCCCTTCTTCAGAACAGTTCTGATGCTGCTACACCCATTGAGTTTCTCCAGCAATTTATGTTTTTGTTGCCGATTTCCAGCATCCACAGTTGTGTTTTGTGCCGTCTGATTTTTGGCGCTCCCCATTAATTCGCTTGCCCTATTTGCCCTGCCCAAATGCATCACCGCGCACTTATCTGATTTGAATTACGTTTGCCACTTATCAATCCTTCTTTACCATCCTGTAATCTAAGGCTATCATCCGCACTATATACTAAATTGACACAGCAGTAAAATCTGCAAACTTATTGATGAACCCTCCTGTGTTCAAGTCCAAATCATTTAGACATAAATAGCAAAAGCCCAAACACTCATCCATGTGGGACCCCACTGGACACAGGATTCCAGCCAAATAAACACTCTCTGCTTCCTGGTACTCAGCCAATTCTGAATCTAATGTGCCGGTTTTCTTTAGATTTCATGGGCTCTTACTTTTGCAATCACACTCCCATGCAGGACTTTATCAAGAACAAAAACAAAAGTTACTGGAAAAGCTCAGCAGGTCTAGCAGCATCTGTGAAGGAAAAAACAGAGTTAACATTTCAGGTCCGGTGACCCTTCCTCAGAACTGATAGTGGCCTTTATCAAGAGCCTGGCTGAAATCCAAGTAGACTATGTCAAATGTGTTGCTCTAGTCACCTCGTTGAAAAATTCAATCAAGTTGGTCAGACAAGACCTCTTGTAACAAAACCAGGCTGACTGTTCTGGATAAATGCAGCTTCATTCTGTCCTGCAGAATTGCTTCAAATAGTTTCCCCACCACTGACTTAGACTGACTAGCCTGTAGTTTCCTTGTTTATCCCTTCCTCTTTTCTTGAGTAATGGCACCACGTCCTGCGGATTCTCTCCTGTGGCCTATTTTCTCCCTTTCTTTATTCAACTGCCTGGGTTACATTTTATCTGGAGATAGTAGGAACTGCAGATGCTGGAGAATCTGAGATGACAAGATGTAGAGCTGGATGAACACAGCAGGCCAAGCAGCACCAGAGGAGCAGGAAGGCTGATGTTTCGGGCCT
>NW_025970632.1:0-11798 GCF_021869965.1 Rhincodon typus | reverse complement strand
CCCGCCCCCTTGACCTGTCCATCCTCCCTGGACTGACCTATCCCCTTCCTAACTCCCTACCTACACTCACCTTTACTGGCTCCATCCCCGCCTCTTCGACCTGTTTGTTTCCTCTCCACCTATCCTCTCCTCTATCCCTCTTCTATCCGCCTCCCACTCTCTCCCTATTTATTTCAAAACCCCCTTCCCCTCCCCCTTTTCTGATGAAGGGTCGAGGCCCGAAACGTCAGCCTCTCTGCTCCTATGATGCTGCTTGGCCTGCTGTGTTCATCCAGCCCTGCACCTTGTTGTCATGTAAACACATCAGATTGCTTGACAGGGAACCTGCACTAAATGTTGCAGAGTATGAACGCATCCATTGTCAGCTTAAGTGTGGTTACAGCACATGATATTAACAGTCAACCATGAAGCATTTGCTCACCTGAATGAACACACAACAGAGAATTTGTGGCACCGGTTATACGATTTCTTAGAAATGATTACATTGCAGCTCTGCAAATTGTTGAGCTCATCCACTCCTCCCACAGGCTTAGGGTTCTGAGTCTGCTTCTCGCTCATTGCAGAGGTACTGAAAGTGAGAACTGTGCCAGATAAAAGCATCATGGCAGCTACCAGGAAGATGGACATAAATCTACACAATGCACTGTTGGAGCATGAACAAACTGCTTGATCAAGCAGTAGAATGGAAGCCCTTGTGATTCATGTGTGGCATCTGGAGGAGCCCAGAGGGTGACATTGGTACTGCCAATGGTGTAATAAAAATGAGGGAAGGTGTTTCCACAAATCCACAGGGAATGCAATGAACGTGATTGCTCAAGAAGTCATGGGTTTTAAACACCTGTTCAATTCAACACACAAACCACAGATCAGCTGATGTTGCTGTTGGTCTTTCCAGTGGCCCAAAAGGCAGCCAGAAGTAGAGACATTGAGGGCTGCAATGAGGTTGGCTGTAACAAGCATCGCTTTGCCAGATGTGTCCTCTGGTGGCAGGTCTGTTGCAGGAGATGATACAACTCGGTGGCAGCTTCCCTGGGGAATGTGCAGCCTGTTTCTACATTGCTCCTCAGGGAATGGGCAGGCATGTTGTCCTGTACCTTACAAATCCTGTTGGGAGGGTAAGGATTCCTGTGAGCCTGGCTCCTCCTAATTGCTCTCCCTCCAGCTGCAGCCTTGTTTATTCTTTCATTTGACTCATGCTTCTCCTCCTTCTCTTGGCAGAGTGGAATTACCAGAAAGAAGCCCATGGAACAAAAAATAATTGAGGACGTTCCATCCAGGCATATTTTTAAACAGTCTCAATTAAAAAAACAAAAAAAAAAAATCCAAGAAAAAATATCTCCCAAAAATTTCCAGGATTTTACCAGAGAGAAACTAAAGATCATTCTATTAAGGATCATTGCATTGGGAATAATGACTTCCTGCAACTTAACACCCACAATCTGTGGATAGGATCAGGATCTAACATAGAATTGAATTATGGACTTTCACAGCATCGAGGGAAGCCATTTGAAGCCATTTGTTGTATCTGTGCTGGCATCCTAAAAGAGCTAACCTGCTAGTCCCACTCTCCAGCCCTATCTCTGTAGCTCTCTAATGTCATTGCTTTCAGAAACAGTAGCAACATGAGCAGGGATGGAAACATATTTGTCTTTTGACTTCAATTTGCATTCACTGGAAACCCACTCTGGAGCTCTGGCCACTAAACTAAAACCTGCTTGAAAATGATATGAGGCAGACAGCTAGCAGTAAGCTAGTTATATTTCCCAATGTGTTTTCGGGCTTAGAGCCACCCTAACTTGAGGTATAAACTGAATGGCAGTCTCGCCTGTTAATTATTGGTACGGTGATCTTCACAAAGCACGTAGTCAGCGGAAGTGATTTTACTTAGAGCTTAATTCCCGCTTTCCTCAGCAAAACTTTCCTCATCTTACACATAGCTGTTAAGGATCCTCATAGAACTGAAGCACTGGCAACACGAATCCATCTCTTGACCAACCCTGAGATTAATTTTAAATTGTCAGGTACAAATTGTGCATTCTCTCTCAAAAAGGCAATGGTGATAGACAACAGAATGGAGAGCTTGACACCAAGAATAAAATATGCAGTGGCACTCCCGGGCATTCAATTTGGCCAGCTCCATATCTCTGTACAGCTCCACCAGAGCTAGTTGATTTTCAGACTAACCCTCTTGCACAGAGCCTTGTTCATTCAAAAACGTAACCCAGTCAGCTGAAGTGAATGCTTGTTCCCAGCGAGCATGCTTGGTTCAGTTTAGGCAGGGTCTGCCCCAAACCCCTCCTCAGGAACTGGAGAGCTGCCCAGAGTATAACTGAGCATTCACCCTGTTATTTTGCATCTTGTACATTGTGCATCTGTTGGCATGTCTGAACTTATTGCATTTTCATTCTGTTCTTTCATTAGTTCATGGGATGTGAGCAGTGCTGGCTAGGCCAACATTCATTAACCATCACAAATTTCCCTGGAGAAGGTTGTGATGAATGGTCTTCTTGAACTCAGTCATTGGGATGTGGGGTCACCTACAGGACTGTTAGGAAGAGAGTTCTGAGATTTTGCCACAGCAATAGTGAAGGAAGGGCGACAGTTCCAAGTCAAGGTGGAAAATGGCTTTGAGGGGAACTTACAGATAGAGATGTTTCTCCCGTGCATCTGCTGCCTTTGATCTTCTAGGTACTAGAGGTTTGGAAGATGCTGTTGGAGGAGCCTTGGTGAGTTATTGCTGCGCATCTTATAGACGGTACACACTGCTACCACTGTATGTCAGTGAAGGAAGTGAATGTTGAAGATCCTGATTGATGTGCCAGTCAAAAGGACTGCTTTATCCTTGATGGTGTTGAGCATCTTGAATATTGTTGGAACTGCAGCCATCCAGGCATGTTAAATGGTGAACACACACTGAAGAGAAAGAAAGTGACCTACTCGCTGCAGAATACCTAGCTTTTGACCTGGTGTTGCAGCCATTGTATTTATATGGCTTGAACAGTTCAGTTGCTGGTCAATGGTAAACTCAAGGATATTGATAGCGGGAGATTCAACAAATGTTCATGTTGTCGAATATCAAGGGATGATGGTTAGATTCTGTATTATTGGAGATAGTCATTTCCTGGCATTTGTAGAATCTGAATATTACTTGTCACTTATCAGCCAAAGCCTAGAAGTTTGCAAAGGCTTGCTGCATGTGGACACAGAATGCTTCAGTACCTGAGGAGTTATCATTGGTGTTGAACATTGTGCAATCATCAGTGAATATCTCCACCTCTGACCTTATGAGGGAGGGTCTATCACCATGAGCTGCTTTCTGTCCCAACTGGTGAAACAGTTGAAGTTTATTAAGCTATCTGTGACTTCTAGAGATGAACAAAAGAATCAATTAAGAGTGAAATTGTCTCCAAATGTAAAATTACCATTTGATCTAAATGTGAGTTCTGGACTCTAGCAGCATTTTTGCAATGTCTTCCCAACAGGAGAAAATATCACCGATATTTTCTTGATGACCTGCTAAGTTTTTCCAATGATACATAAATGCGTGGAGATACGATAAGAACTGTGAATGTTGAAAGCCTGAAATAAGAATGGAGCAAGTTGAAAACATTGGCTGGATTTTCCAAGGAGTGGAAATCACACTCAGATTAAGGAAGTGTTGGGTCTCGGGAGGGTGGAGGAAGAGGAATGTTGGGTCCAGGGTAGTGAGGGATTTGCAAGGTTTGGCAACAGGGAATGGAGTGTTGTTGTGTGTCAGGTAGAGGCAAGTAGAGTATGTCAGGTCAGGGTGTGGGAGGGGTTATAAGGGCTATGGGGGAAGTGTAATTGGGATGGGATGTGGTAAGTTGAGGTTGGATCAATTAATAGTTATCTAGGAGTTAAACTGAGTTTATAATTGCCAAATATTTCCTGGGTAACTATTTATTCAACTTCAGTGAAACACTCCAATGTATTAAATGGATACTTTTGGAGAATTCCAGGCATAGGGAAATTGCCATGTGGAATCTTCAATTTCCCAGTCAATTTCCAATGAATCTGCTACATGGGGGACTCTACATGGTTTAATATGCCATTCACACCTACACTGCAGAAACGACTATCTGGCTATTGAGGAATTGAGAGACAAAGCAGCTCAGTCAACATTGGAAAGACAAAATGGCATGTAATGTTTTCACTGGAATCCTTCATTTAAACTTATCTTTGCCTCTCAGATACTAAACAATTGTCCGGTTACAGTTTTTTTTTCTGTTTTTACTTAAGGATATCAATGTCTGTGAGCACATGCAGAGTATGTGCACTTGCACTGACACACATTCTGGTGCTCACACACTGATTGAGACTTGAGCTACAGACATGCATGCACTCCCACATGCATTGTGCACGCGCGCGCACACACCCATATTCATGCTGCAAATCCAATACTTGTTTCTACATACTCAGGTCAGGTTTGCAGAGCAAATGGATTCTTAAGACCAGCAAAAGTGATAGAATATGTGGGCCAGAATTAATTAGTGAAACAATTTGCGACTTTCTCTTGCCCATGAACCATAGATTAAGTGAAAAAAGAATGAAAAATTGCTCTTCAAAACAAACACAGGAAGTATGGTGATGAAGAACTCATGAATGTGAGATTGTCAAAACCCTTGAAACACAATTTATTAAAATGAACTCAAAAAATTAATATGTGGCTTTAAGGGTTTGCAGACTGGTTAATTCACTGCCAGTACTTTTTTTTCTTTTCGAACAATGCAATAAAACATCCCAGCAAACATTGTAAGAAATATTAAAAAGTTTCAGAGATAAGAATGGAAATTGGTGCCAACAGTATCCTACATATCACCTTGTTCTGACCTAGATTTTCTGATGGAAGTCAACTTATGTACTTCATGTAATTAAAAAAAAATTATGCAAAAAAAATTCAGAGGATCACTGAGTTTTCATTAATTTGATGATAGCATCCTTAATGAGCAGGCCCAGCTCTGAAAAAAAAAGGATCCATTGTTTGATAGTTTTGACTTATTTCCCTGTACTCCTTCCGATTTTCTCTCCCCGCTCCTCGCCCCAGGTGTCAGATCCCGGATAAATTCTCCACATATTCAGTTGGAACTGAAAAAGAAAGGAAGAAATATCAAGCACAATGCAAAACCATTTCTGAATGATGATGTACTCACTGGATGCAGTAAGGTTGCAAGCTCTTCACTTTGTTAAAGATGTTTACAATTCTGTGAGAGCCAGAGTAAAGTAGTACCTTTAGTCATTAGTCAAGTGCAATAGAGGCAATTACCACAAGTCCATAGTTTGTTGTCATTGACTGTCAGCTCTGGGAAACTATCCAATACAATGAGAGCATTGAGTTTTCACAAGTGCAATTGGGTCACTTGCATATCTCTATAAACATTACTTCATTTCCCTTCCCCTTAATGAATAGTAGAAGTAACTGCCATTAAAATTTAGGATTCTATTTGATATTCATTTTGCTGAGTTATCTCACTTAAAGATTTTAAATCATCAATGCCTGATTCCAATGGGATTTAACAGCAACGTTTCACACGAATGTGCAGATATCACTCTGATGACACTGAGCACTCCTGCCTCATTCACATGCTTCCTAACACTGCAACCACAGTAATCCTACGTTGCAACCACCACCAGATACATTTTAGTGTGAGCTGTAGACTGTCTAATGGCCAGGAGAAAGAAACATCAGAATATTGGTGGCTCAGAATATTGGTGCTCTTAGCCACTTTTGTATTTCAAACATTCATTCAGGGTAACTTGGTGATGGAGTAAAACAGATGGTAGCAAATTGACCAGTGTTTATTTCCATTCAAGCCTGACTTCTCCAGCTCACTCTCAACAGGACCTGACTCTGCCAGTTCCCTCTGTCTAGGATCTGATTTCTACAGCTCACTTTCATCAGGGCCTCACTCTTCTAGCTCATTCTTAGCCGAATCTAATTCCTATGATTCACTCTCAGCTTGGATTGAATCTTGTAGTTCACTGTCACTGAGCTAGTAGCTATGGTGTGGATCACATTGTTCAATGTTTCAAAGGAATGTATGAGCGAACGTAGGCCATTCGCCCCCTCAATCTTAGTCTGCCATTCTAGAAAACTGACGATCGACTCCGATGACACATAATGCCTAAATCTATTGTCTCAGTCTGTCTGTTATGATTTGGAAAATATCCGAAATCTGTGTCTCTTGCCCCATTGACAACCACATCCTCCACACTAAAGCACACAAAGTAATTTGGGAGGATTGTGTGCTGATAAACTCACTGCAAATGAATATCCACTTCTGTCCTGACCATTTCAAATGTCAAACAAAAATACACCAACAAAGGTGAAATTTCAGGCTATAAAAATGCACCAGAGTTATCTAGAGGTACAAAAAGATATGCAGGGGCATTAATCTCTTAATTTACATGGATGGAAAATCAAGTACTGTGGACTCACTGATTTCTGATCAGAGATCCTGTCTCCCCGCCCTGTGTAGTCCTTGAATGATTTAAAGTCAGAGAGGTCTCCAGGCTGCCACTTAGTCGATCAAAGCTGGCCTTTCACAGCTCCCTGGCAACAGAGACTATCATCTACAAGCTGCTCTACTCCTCAGTCCCCAGAACCTACCAGCTACACTTAGGTTAAAATTCACAAGGAACATATGAGGCAAGCAGCGGCAGGGATGCTGAGCAGCTTTGGCTGTTCGGCATCTATTTACATTGGGTGAGTGAGCGACTGAGTGAATGAGGTGTTAGCCAAATTTGTGCTTCTTAAACGCAGCTTGCCACTTGGGAGGTGATCTTGTTTGGCTGTTACTCATCATCGGCCTGTGGTTGAAACTTAAAGAGGAGGATTCAAAAGCATTAAAAAGAACGACAGCTATCAGAGGCAGGTGACCGTTATGTGCATAATACCACTGTGGGTTGAGAAAGTATCAGCCACTGTACTAAGCAGTTTAGAGACCCTGACAATTGTTCACTGCAATTTAAAGAAATCGATTCAACTCCTGCCTTTAGGTATCACACTATTGGCAATTTCCAAGTGCGAAGAACAGCTTGAGCTTAGATTTTCGTTTTGAGCTCATTGGGTTGATTATACCACCAGAGCACAGAGAAGAACGGCAATGCCAGGGGCAGTTGCATGGGGAAGAAGCAAAGGCCAGTGACAGAGCAGGTCCCCCTGAGTAGGCCCTTGATACTGAAGTGTGCCATCTTGCCGGCTTGCCTTTTACCCAGGCCATGCTCTGCAGCAGGCACCGAAGAAAAATAAAATTACATATGTCCTGCAATTTCTGCCCACAGTGGGGAAAGAGTTGGCGAGAGCACAGCAAGCAAGAACCAGCTCTTGCGTGTCAATTTACAATAAAATCATGCATGTGCAATGCAAAATGTATAAATGTCTTTGTTGTCTGACACACCAGACAAACTAGTACCCAACTCTCGAACGACGCCTCCTCTCCACTGTGAGGGGTATGTAATTTTGCCCAGGTTACAGCGAGCAGTAACTTGCAGCTCATCTTTCTTTTGCGAGTTGCATCATGATTTCCGCTTCTGTTCCTTTATATTAACAGTGTACCTACTGAAAACATTGTCCAAGTGTTAAAGACACTGAGGAGGATGAAGAAAAAAATTCACAAGGATGATATCAGAATAGATATTATAAATACCAGGAAAGAATGCAGTTCTTTGCTCCAGAAAACAGAAGGCCTAATAGGGATTGTGAAAATGATGAAGAGGTTTGGGCTGGAAAATACAGAAAAGAATGCCAGGAATAGACTCAGGAGTGGGCCAAATGGCCTGGTGTATTCATGGCTGATTTTCTGCGTCAGCTCCACTCTCCTGCCTACTCCTTATAAGTGGGCACGGTGGCTCAGTGGTTAGCACTGCTGCCTCACATCTCCAATAACCCGAGCTTGATTCCAATTTCGGGCTACTGACTGTGTGGAATTTGCACATTCTCTCCGTGTCTGCGTGGGTTTCCTCCGGGTGCTCCGATGTCCTCCCACAGTCCAAGGACATACAGGTTAGGTAGATTGGCCACAGGAAATTGCAGGTTAGATGGATTAGCCATGTGAAATGCGGGGTTATAGGGTAGGGGAATGGATCTGGTGGGCTGCTCTTTGAGGGCTCAATGGACTCGATGAGTGGCCTGCTTGCAGGGACTCTATGATTCTATGACCTATTGACTCCGAGAGACCACAAGGCTGTCTCAGCCTTAAATATACCCAATGATGGAGCATCCATAACATTCTGACGTTCCCATGTATGGAGAAGCAGATCAAGATTAGGGACCATCCCTATGACGTAGCCAGTAATAAGTCTAATAATGAATTCAGGAGAAAGTGTTTTATTCAGAACATGGTGTGAATTTGGAGATTGCTACCACATGGAGTAGTTAAAGTGAAGAACATAGATTCATGGGAGGATAAGGCTGAGAATAAGAGGTAGAAACGAAGGGAAAGGTATGCTGATAAAGTAGGATGTGAAAAATCAACATGTATTGCAAAAATACCAGTGTGAATGAGTTGGATCAAATGGTCTGTTTACATAAATTGTATGCAATTCTGAGTAATCCAGCACTTTTAAGGGCCTATTGTAGCTGAGGTAAATTTGGCTGACTTTCCCAAATTCAGCAACTTTGCTGGACTCTTTGTGCTCGGTGTGCAAGAGTTCATGCCTTGACACTGATGCATACATACACCCTACATCTGGGAACAAATTGATGTCCTTTAGACTGTGTGCTGCATCCCAATGGCAAAGTTCAATTTCTTCTACCTTCTTGATATCAGTGCAAAACCGGGTGATTTGAAAAACATGACAAATTTCTTCCATTGGTGATTGAAATATTTTATCTGCTTTCGTTCTCAATTTGAATTTCACAGTATAGACACATGCACATTCACAAATTTAACTCTAACAACTAAGTGATGATTTAATCAAGCTGTTAGAGGAGGTGACAGGATACATAGTGAGCAAGTATTTCTTCAGGTGGGGAAGACTACAGCAAGGAGAGATGACTTTAAAACTGTGACTGAGCTGCTCAGAGCTGGTATCAGGGAGCAGTTCTTTACCTAAGGCAAGTAGAAATCTGGAATCCTCCTGCCTTCTGGAAGGCTCAGAGATCAATTTGAAAAATTCAAAGCTGAGCTTTATGATAGACAATGGTATTGAGGGTTATGGACTAAGTGGGGGCAAGATACAGATAAACCATGATTGAGGCAAAGATGGATAGATTTTTGAACAGTAAAGGAATGAAGGGTTATGGTGAGTGGATGGATAAGTGAAGCTGAGCTCATGAAAAGATCAGCCATGATCTTATTGAATGGCAGAGCAGGCTCAAGGGGACAGATGGCCAACTCTGGCTCCTGTTTCTAGTGTTCTTATGAGGCGGCAGGCCCAAGGACTGAATGGTCTACTCTTATTCCTCAATCCCTCTGTTCAGGCTTTGCAACCAGGATAACAAGTGCTTTTTGGCTACAGTTTAAAAGGACAATCAGAGCTTAAAACAATTTAACCGAGATGTACATATTTTAAACCCAATCATCAACACGAAGAGTTGTGAGAGCAGTTGAATGGAAAGGAAATTCGTTTCCCTTGCATTATAAAAACCCTGCTCTTTGCAAAGAGCGGCTGAATATTAAAAGGGGGAAAAATGCAAAGCGAAAGGAGAGAGTGACTGTCTATTTAAATGGCACAGTGTAATCAGTGCTTTTTGTTCGTGCTCTCGGAAGGCAGTGATGGGAAGTCCAGTCACTGCCGGGACAGTAATAGCCCTTCCTCATAACCTGAATGCGCCCTCCGATGTTAACATACTGTGAACTGAGCAGAAGTGACAAAAACAATCCATCACGTATGCATGAACACAAAGAAGAATTGAGAGGTTAACAGAAATTGATGACATCCCTGCTCAACTCTTACACTGATTCGACCAAGACTGCGATTGAAACAGACAGAGATTTATAGGAAGAGTTGGGACAGTGGCTCTTTTTGATTGCCTTGATTTTTTTTTTAGCTGCTCTGCATATTTATTCCTCAGCCCATCAGCACCTTGCAGTATTAGAATGCTGATTCGATTTTACATGCTACGAGCAGGCATTATGTGGCCATTTGCATGATGTGAAAAAAATCATTCTAACCGTTTGTGATGCCTGCTGATGAAGTGAACCCTAATGCTTGCTGCATAAGTGGAATCTTGTTTTTTTTTGAAATTCAGATTTTTATATCACCCTCCTCCAGCAGCAGCCCGCCCCCCCCCCCCACCACCAACCCGCCCATTGCATCTCAAAAAGAATTATTCCATCTTTTAAATGAGAAAATGTGTTTTTGTCTTTGCCTCGAAGGGAAACAGCTGTATTGGGTTTTTTTTTATGAATTCATTTCAAGTAAGAAGTTAGAAAGCAAGGAAGAACAAAAGGAAAAGCATCAACTGTTTTTTTTTTCTCTGAAGGTGTCACAATTACAAAAGGCTCTTATCAATTAATTTTGACAGAAAAATAATTATTGTCCCTCAGCAATGATGGATATCTTTCATAGCCTAGATTTTTATTGGCTGAGTTTGGGAGAGGTGTGAAGGTATCTCAGTGGCTTGGTTCAGGGATACTTGAATCATGCTAACTTTTCTTCATAGAATCCCTACAGCAGGGAAGCAGGCCATTTGGCCCATACCGACCCTCTAAAGAGCAGCCAGCCCAGACCCACCCCCTACCCTATCATCCTGCATTTCACATGGGCAATCCACCTAACCTACACACCTTTAGACTATGGGAGGAAACCGGAGCACCCAAAAGAAACCCCACAGATATGGGGAGAATGTGCAAACTCCACAAAGACAATTGCCCAAAGCTGGACTCGAAACCAGGTCCCTGGCACTGTGAGGCAGCAGTACTAACCACTGAGCCACCGTGCTCTTGCATAACACAGCTCACTTGCCCCCCTAATCAAACTTCTCACTCTGCTCCAGCCTCCCACTATCCCTTTCCCACTGCACTCCAATACCCTTTTCCTGTATTGTAAATCTGATGGGTCAATCCCAATAAAATGTAAGGTAAATCTGGAACAGGAATATCTTTGCAACTAAAAACATCTCCCACCACTCCCCCCACCCCCACCCTCTCGTTTTGCTCAACAGCCTGAAGTTGGTGATTGGGAACTGATGGGGGAACTGGGGTTGAGATGGTCACAAAAGACATGGAACAAATTCTGACAATTTTGATTTTCTCCAAATTTCTCCACCCAACTCCAACACAGCCAGCCCCCCATCTTCAAAATTGATGAAAGAAAGCTTCATCATTCATAGAATTTAGGAGCCATTCAGTCCATCAAGACTAATCCTATCAAAAAAGAAAGACTTGCATTTATACAGTTGCTTTCACAACTACACAGCCAATTTACTTTTTTCAAGGGTATTCACTATTATTGTAATGCAGAAACGCAGCAGTTTAAGGAGCAGAAGGTTTAAGGCAAGGGACAGAAGGTTTCAAGGAGGTACAAGGAAATACTTTCTCTCACCCAAACGGTGGCGTGAATCTGGAATTCACTTCCTGTAAGGTTGGTACAGGCAGAAACTCTCATAATATTTAAGAAGTATTTAGCTGTGCACTTGTGATGCCAAGGCTGTATGGCTATAGGACAAGTGCTGAAAAATGTGATTAGAATAATTAGGTTAGAGATAGTAGGAACTGCAGATGCTGGAGAATCTGAGATAACAAGGTGTAGAGCTGGATGAACACAGCAGGCCAAGCAGCATCAGAGGAGCAGGAAGGCTGACGTTTCGGGCCTAGACCCTTCTCTGAAGAAGG
>NW_025970631.1:0-11802 GCF_021869965.1 Rhincodon typus | reverse complement strand
CCCACTTCCTACAGACAAAGGGGGTGGCCATGGGTACCTGCATGGGCCCAAGCTACGCCTGCCTCTTTGTAGGTTTCATGGAACAATCCCTCTTCCGTACCTACACCGGCCCTAAACCCACCTCTTCCTCCGTTACATTGATGACTGCATCGGCGCCGCCTCGTGCTCCCACGAGGAGCTCGAACAGTTCATCCACTTCACCAACACCTTCCACCCCAACCTTACGTTTACCTAGACCATCTCTAATACCTCTCTCCCCTTCCTGGACCTCTCTGTCTCCATCTCGGGCAACCACCTAGAAACCGATATTCATTTCAAGCCCACCGGCTCCCACAGCTACCTAGAATACTCCTCCTCCCACCCACCTTCCTGCAAAAATGCCATCCCCTATTCCCAATTCCTTCGCCTGCGCCACATCTGCTCCCAGGATGAGGCATTCCACTCCCGTACATCTCAGTTGTCCTCGTTTTTCAAGGACCATAACTTCCCCCCCTCAGTGGTCAAGAACGCCCTCAACCGTGTCTCCCACATCTCCCGCAACTCATCCCTCACACCCCGTCCACGCAATAAGAACCAAAAAAGAATCCCCCTCGTCCTCACGTACCACCCCACCAACCTTCGGATCCAACGCATCATCCTCCGACACTTCCGCCATTTGCAATCCGACCCCACCACCAAAGACATCTTTCCCTCCCCACCCTTATCTGCTTTCCGGAGGGACAACTCTCTCCGTGACTCCCTTGTCCGCTCCACACTCCCCTCCAGCCCCACCACACCCGGCACTTTTCCCTGCAACCGCAGGAAGTGCTACACCTGCCGCCATACCCCCTCCCTCACCCCCATCCCAGGCCCCAAGAAGACTTTCCACATCAAGCAGATGTTCACCTGCACATCCGCCAATGTGGTGTACTGCATCCGCTGTACCCGGTGTGGCCTCCTCTACATCGGGGAAACCAAGCGGAGGCTCGGGGACCGTTTTGCAGAAACCTACGCTCGGTTCGCAATAAACAACTGCACCTCCCAGTCGCGAACCATTTCAACTCCCCCTCCCATTCCTCAGACGACATGTCCATCCTGGGCCTCCTGCAGTGCCACAACGATGCCACCCGAAGGTTGCAGGAACAGCAATTCATATTCCGCTTGGGAATCCTGCAGCCCAATGGTATCAATGTGGATTTCACAAGCTTCAAAATCTCCCCTCCCCCTACCGCATCCCAAAACCAGTCCAGCTCGTCCCCGCCTCCCTAACCTGTTCTTCCTCCCACCTATCCCCTCCTCCCACCTCAAGAGCATCCCCAACTCCTACCTACTAACCTCATCCCACCCCCTTGACCTGTCCGTCCCCCCTGGACTGACCTATCCCCTCCCTAACTCCCCACCTACACTCACCTTTACTGGCTCCATCCCCGCCTCTTCGACCTGTTTGTTTCCTCTCCACCTATCCTCTCCTCTATCCATCTTCTATCCGCCTCCCACACTCTCCCTATTTATTTCAGAACCCCCTTCCCCTCCCCCTTTTCAGATGAAGGGTCTAGGCCCGAAACGTCAGCCTTTCTGCTCCTATGCTGCTGCTTGGCCTGCTGTGTTCATCCAGCCCTGCACCTTGTTGTCTCCACACCTCCAGCTGATTAACAGCCTGGTTAGAGCTGGTTCCTCATTGAAATGCAGATCTGTGCCAACCTGTGCTATTGGCATCACCAGGATGCAAGGGTTAATCATCCTCCTGCCCATTTCGAGCATTACTGAATTGCACACCACAATGGTCCACAAAATTCACCTTCTTAGCTAAACTACAAATTTAATTTAACCTAAATAAATACAGTTTATAGTATTAAACCTCCGAATTTTACTAGATTTCATTATGCCATTGTTCATCCATTTTTATGGGAGACTTGATTTATAATGCATTAGGTTTCTCAAGTTTTCTAAAGTTCTTTTAACTGATAACACTTCGTACAATTATTTC
This sequence comes from Rhincodon typus, assembly GCF_021869965.1. Taxonomy (NCBI): domain Eukaryota; kingdom Metazoa; phylum Chordata; class Chondrichthyes; order Orectolobiformes; family Rhincodontidae; genus Rhincodon; species Rhincodon typus. The sequence continues at coordinate 9,836 of NW_025970631.1, read as the reverse complement.
ATTTTACAGGTCACTGAATTGGAGCTTCCCTAAGCTGCGTTTCACAGTATTAAGCATTATGCCATTGAGTCTTCTGTACCATTCACAGGAGAATTTTCGAAGACATTAAATTGTCAGTAATTCTCTCAAAATAAAATCCAAATGTTTGTTAGATAATAAAATACAAAAGCCTGCACATTTTGCACGTCAGACAAAAACTTACCCCACACCTCCACAAAAACTAATACTGCTTGTTGCAAATGAAAAGAGTGTGATTAAGTTCTTGGCCCTGTTAACTCATTCTTAATCTGTATAGGATTTGTGGCTAACAGAGCAACATCTGTAAATCACTACTTTATACTCAGTAGACAGAAACTTATTAGGCTCTGAGTGACATGGGTTATGAAGAGATTTGTAGCATTACCTGGCAAGAAGTCCAATGAGGCTCTTCGTGACATCTTTATGATTTTTACAGGCAGCAGTGAGTTACCAGTTGTGGGGGATTATTGCTTGTTAAACACTTTGTTGACAGGCACAACTCACCTCCCTAATATTTGGCGTTCTATCTTACCAAATATGCCAAAGAGGCCACATGTCAAGAGAACTCGCTATGGAGACTAGATCATATACCTAGCAGATTCAGCTCCCCATTTGCTACAATGGCCCTCCATGTTAGAGTCATAGAGTCACAGAGTCATACAGCACGGAAACAGGCCCTTCGGCCCAACACAGTCGTGATGACCAGGTTTCCTAAACTGAACTAGTCCCATTTGTCTGCATTTGGCTCATACCCCTCTAAACCTTTCTTATTCATGTCCCTGTCCAAATGTCTTTCAAATCTATAACTAACCGTTAGGTTTGATCAAACAGCAGCTCAGGACATGATCAACAGGCATCAGCCATGTACACCCCTCACCCACAGAAGATGGCATCAGGCACATATCAATCCCTCCCCCCAATCATGGTACCTTCCTGATACAGGGGCAGGACACTCCAACAACTTGGATCAAGAAACTACAGCAGGGACAGTTTTCAGACAGGGGTCAGAGACCCGGCTCACAGATTGGACCAAGCTGCATCTCAGGGCTCTTCGCTCGTTCTCCTAGTGCTAACCTGCTCGCTGGCACCATCCATGCCTTGCCTTATTTTGCCAGTTCCTGAGCGTGTGTGCAGTCACACAACCAGGCAGCTTGCTTTGCTGGTCAACAGTCCTCAGTCAAGGTTTTTTGTTATTTACTTGTGGGATGTGGGTGTCGCTGGCTGGCCGACATTTATTGCCCGTCCCTAGTTGCCCTTGAGAAGGTGGTCGTGAGCTGCCTTCTTGAGCCACTGCAGTCCACCTGCTGTAGGTTGACCCACAATACCATTAGGGAGGAAATTCCAGGATTTTGACCCAGCGACAGTGAAGGAACGGCAATATATTTCCAAGTCAGGATGGTGTGTGGCTTGGAGGGGAACTTGCAGATGGTAGTGTTCCCATGTACGTTCTGCCCTTATCCTTCTAGATGGAAGTGGCCCTGGGTTTGGAAGGTGCTGTCTAAGGAGCTTTGGTGGGTTTCTGTACTGCACCTTGTAGATAGTACACACTGCTGTGGTGGTGGGGGGAATGGATATTTGTGGATTTGGTGACAATATAGCAGACTGTTTTGTCCTGGATAGTGTCAAGCTCAGTGAGTGTTGTTGGGGCTGCACCCATCCAGGCAAGTTGAAGTATTCCATCACACTTCTGACTTGTGTCTTGTAGGTGAAGGACCGGCTTTGGGGAGACAGGAGGTGACTTATTCGCTGTGGCATTCCTAGCTTCTGACCTGCTCCAGTAGCCACTATGTTTATGTGGTGAGTCCAGTTGAGTTTCCGGTCAATGGTAATCCCAATGATGTTGTTAGTGGTGGTGGTGGTTAACCATTGAATTTCAGGGTGAAGTAGTTAGATTGTCTCTTATTAGAGACGTTCATTGTCTGGCTTTTGTATGGTGTGAATGTTACTTGCCACTTGCCAACCTAAGCATGGATTTTGTCCAGAGCTTGTTGCATGTGAACATGGACTGCTTCAGTATCTGAGGTGTCGCGAATGGTGCTGAACATTGCACAATCAATGACGAGGATCCCCACTTCTGACCTTATGGTCACAAGTTGGAGTGCCATGTAGGACAATGGAAAGCAGCTGTTCATAAGCACAGGGAATGTCTGCATGTTAGAGCTTTCAATTTTAAAACCATGTATGGGGGCGTTTTTGTAACTACAAGCATTCGTAAGTCAGATGTTCCTAAACTGGGGACCCCTGTTCCTGCCTGCTGCTCCTCTTCCTGTACATTTGCATGAAGTCTCTGATTTCCAACACCACCTCTCCTGCCTGCGGCTGAGCAGGTGCCTGGTCGCTGGCAGTCCTCTGAGTGCCACCTGCCTGGGCTGTTCTTTCCTCAGCCAGATATGGAGCTGTCACAGTGAGGTGTTCACCAACTTGTGCTCCCACATTTTCTAAATCTTAACAGAGCAGACTTCCGGGGTTGAATGAGAGATCATTTATACAATGAACCATATCATACATTTGTCAGGACTGCACTATAGAGGCTTCTTCTAAAACGTATTTGATAAGCACAGTGAAAATTAGGTTTAGATGACCTTGAGGCAATCCTTTTGGTATTTCAATGTCGAGTATTGCAGTAGGCAGGCCACAGCAGCTGATACTATTATCTTACCGCTCTCTGAATTATTACTGTTAATACCACTTTGTTACTAATTACCATCACTACAATAGCACTATTACTGTTACTACATCACAATGATATTTTACAGCAACCAGCATTGCTATTGTGCTGTTACCAATGCTGCAGAAAAAAGTACATTTTAAACTGCCTTTAATGACCATGAAAAGCTCTGTCAAAGAGATATGTTCAGTGGAGTCTTAAAGGCAGTAAGCTAGAGCAGCAGAGAATAGGGGGGGCATGAAGAATTTCAGAACATATTGACAATCCAGGCTTGCAAACACAAATCAATTTCAACTAATTCATGGCTGAAGCAAGAGGCAGGCAATCTGAGGCCTTCTGTTTTATTTGTCCTTGGGAGGTGAGTGACAGAGACTTGGTCTAATTAATTGCCTCTTCTTTCCTGTAGTGGCAAGGTGGCAGTGAACATTCATGAACTAACAATTTTCCCACTTTGTAAATTTTCTCCCCACTCCCCAGAATGGTGTTGATTACTGCTGGGGTCATTATAGCTTTTTGCTCATCACCAGTTTTAATCAGCCCACCACTGATGGTTGTGCCTTCAATTATTCAGACTACATGCGTCATCTGAACTACTCCACCTCTCTGCCTCTTTTCCATCTCTTAAGATGCTCCTTATGTTACAACCAGACATCAGAGAGGTTCACCAATTATTGTGGTTCTAGACGGATACACAAAATCATTGAATTCACGAGTGAGCAGAGTTGAACACACTCTCATACTTTATTCACCCACCCCCTTGTTTGGTCACTCTAAAGTTAATTTAAAATGGATCTGTCCCTTGTCGATGCCTTTCTCCTAGACCAAATCAGCTTATATTTCAAAAGGAGCCATAGTATCTTGGGATTCTGATCCATTGTCATTACATTTCCTCCACAGGATATGTGAATTGAGATCCATGCCCATTTCTCTGCAAAAGGTGAAAAAAATTAAATATATATTTAAAAAACCACATTCATTCTATTAGCCTTGGTCACTGTTATTTATTCTGGTCTAGATATTTTTCCTAATCAATCTGCGCAGACATATTACTGCACACCTCTAAAGAAGGTGGGACTTGAATCCAAGCCTCCTGGTTCAGAGGTAGGGATACTGCCACTACAAAATTAGAGCTGTCAGGTTAAAGGAAGTATATGCAATTCTGTGTGGACAAGATATTAATTGTTCTATTAAAGTCCCATTAAGCTCTAAACAAAGCATCATGTTTTCTCCACAGCAAGTGGATGATTTTTAGGTGGTATGGTTGATGGAACAAACTCCAATGGAATAACCTGGAGTTCTGCATCTTTAATTTTTCCACAAATGTTAACAGGTTGTGGTTAGAACAGACTGCAGTCTGTTTTAACCCATTTTGGACATAGATCGCAAAATCTTTGAGAGCTAATAATAACCTACGGGTTTCTTTCTCTACTGTGGAGTACTGTCTCTGATTCTTGTTTAGTTTTTTGGAGAAGTACTCAAATGGTCTCTTTATTCTGGATTCGCCTTCCTGAAGGAGGACAGCCTTTAGCCTGATATCACCCACATCAACAACTATATTTAATGCTTTCTCAAAGTTCAGAGCTGCAAGCACAAGCTCACTTGTCAAAATAGCCTTCAAGTTTTCAAAAGTATACCTGCCCTGTGTATGCAATCTCTTGGGTATTGGCTAGGAGCCAATTAATGCAGAGTCTTATGGAGATTTCCACCTTGGGCACGAGCACAACTGGAGGGGTGGGGCGGGGGTGGGGAGGTGTGTGTGGCTGGTGGCGGGGGGACTCCAGCTACCACTGCCAGGCTCTTTCAGTCAGTGCTCCACCCTGTAGTTAATTACCTCCGGCACTTTAGCCAGCATCTCTGGACCTAGCCAAATGAAATGGGTGCCTTCTCAAAGGAGACTTTCCCACACTCAGATCTTCATTGGTGCAGCCTGGCTTGATCCGGCACATGCCCTTAAATGCAGTGAGCAGCGTCAATACGTCTGCTTGCTGTTCTGCACTGAGATGGTCAAATAAGGAGCCTCAGGTTCGTTAATATTCTATAGTGGTTAACCAGGTCATTGTGGATTCAATGTGAGCCTCTCCCCTTATCTCTCTCCAATTCATCCCCACTTCATCCCTTTAGGCCAGTGGCAGTGGGACAGACTATTACCCGATTTCCCCCTTCTCAGCAGTGATATTGCTTTATCACATTGACATGATCACAAAAGCTCAAGGCATAGGACCAGAAGTAGGCTATTCAGCCCATTGAGTCTACTCTATCATTCAACAGGACCGTGCCTAATCCACCCCCAATAATTCTTAATTTCACTTTGCTGCCTTTTGCCCACACTCCTTGATTCCCTTACAAACTAACAATCGGTCTCTCTTTAACTTAAGTATTTAACATACAGATTCATCATCCCCTGAGAGAAGAAATTCCTCCTTATCTCTGTTTTAAATGGGTAGAAACTTATTCTGAGATTATGCTGTCTGGTCTCATATTTTCCCACCGTCCCACATTTACTCTGTCAATTTCCCTAAGAATCTTGTTAGTTCAATAATGTTACCACTCATTAGACTAAATTCCAAAGTGTACAGGCCTAGGCTACTCAATCTCTCCTCATCAGAAAATCCCTCCATAACCAGGATCAACCTAATGATTGGATTGCCTCCAGTGCCAAATTATCATTCTTTAGATAATGGGCCTAAATCTATTCACAGTATTCCAGCTGTGGTCTGACTAGTAGCTTGTATAGTTTTAGTAAAACCTACCTTCCATTTGGCTTCTGAAATAACTGCACATAGGCCGGTTTCCCATCAGCAAGTTACCATTTATTTACTTATGCATAGTACACTGGCTGTAGCCAGACAGCTCAGAGCCAGTCCCCTGAACTAAGGAGAATTTAAATCCCCTGCTCATAACGGTCAGCCAGGGCTTCTTGAATGGCCCAGTTTAACAACCCCAATCAAGGAACTTGTAGTCAATGCCATCCACTTGGTTCCAATTATTACACCTTCCCAATTACCCGCTGAAGTTGGATGCTAACTTTTGATGATACATTTTGTCATCCTTCGTTTGAATTACAGCTACAGTCAGCTCACAGTCATTGAAGATGCAGGTTGCAGACTGAAGATGCACAATGTTGAGCCTGAAAGTCTAGACGCTGCAGCTGGTCCCCTGTGTATGGAAGCAGAAGTGTGGAATTGATTGAATAAGTATGTAGTAACATGTGACATCTCACCCAGTGCCTGTATGAAGTTACCTCCTCTTGCTTGATAACACTAAGAAAGGGGACAAGGAATTTACTTGTGGAACAGCACAGAAAGCCAGCAGGGTTTTTTTCCACAGGCTTGATTCAATCATCTAGATTTGTAGCCCTTTTAAAGCAATCCCAGGAGGTGGCCATCGTTTATTTTACTCATCACTTTGAGTGAACTAAGTGTTCCCGCTGTTTACCAAGTCTGTTTAAAACTACACTGTTCTTCAGTTCGGGAAAACCAATAATTTTCTAGTGCAGTCTAAATCCATTAATAAGTTTGCCTTCATTGCCATTAGTAATTCAAATTTTCATGGTGATGAAATTCAGGGACTTAAGTATTTGTCTTCTCACATTGCTGGACATGGATGTTTTCTCTTTGATGTTTAAGTTCCAGACAAACAGCATTGCCTCCGGTGCTGGTTTAGACCTGCAGGATGCGCTCTTGTACAGGATGGACTGTTGTGAAGGGTTGGATAGCTAGGGTTGTGGGTTTCCTGTTGGCCTATTTCTGTCTGAAATAGAAGAATGCCAGTGAATTCTATAAAACTATATGATGTAGGTTTTCTATGATGCCCTGATTTTGCAGACTACTGTAGAATCACAGAGCACAGAAGAAGACCATTCTGCCCATTGTAACTGTGCTAGGTCTATGTAAGAGCTATCCAAATAACTCCACTCACCTCGGTCTCTCTCTTGAGCCCTGCAATTATTTTACATTTTTGAGAATTTATCCAATTTGTGATTAAACATCAGTATTGAATCTTCTTCCTCTCTCCCTCCAAGCAGTGTATTCCAGATCAGAATAATTCTGTGCCAAAAAGTCAATTCCTGTTATACAGTATCCTTCAGCAACCAACTATGGTAACACTAAATACAATTTCTCTCTCTCAAAATACTTCAAGCAAAAATGCCATACTTAAAAATCCTTTTTATATAAGATGCCAACAAGGTTTAAATGTCTTGTGTTAAAGCCCTCACACAGATTGTTAACTTTTTAAAAGGGATTTGAATTCCGAGTGGCTGACTTTAAGGAATTACATGACACGATCTCACATTTTAGGTCTTTTAATTATCAATCTGTTCGAAGATGTTATTACTTATCTCTAGAGCAGTTGGATACCTGAACCTGGGCCTCCGAGCTTAGTAATAGTGTACACTACCACAGCATCACTGGAACCACCTATTTTAGGACTTTTACTGTCAGGAACAAATTAAAACCAATACTTATTAAACTTTACACGGTAAGAAACGGATGTTGTAAACTACAGGTCAGGTATTCCTTATTAGCTTTTTAACACAACAGATAAAACTACAAAATGTTTTTACACTAAACTTCACGTTCTACAGAACTAAAGTCTTTATTGAAGCCAGTCCAAAATTACTCCCACAGGAGTATTCCAACTGGCTCACTTCTTTCTGTTTCGCCAAGTCATAGTATCGAGTTTCCCTTGGTCTTCTGAGAATCCCCAAACTGACTCACCAAAACAAGGCCCACTCCTGTCTTCCTTCTCCTGGCCACTCAGTATCCTTAAATCTCTGCAGATTCTGTCTCATTGACTAGAGGATGAGTTCCCATCAGTGTTCTGCTTAGCTGCTAACTGCAAGTTAGCAACAACAGTTTAAAGCCAAGCAGAACTAACAGAAGGTCACATGCTTCATGTTATCTTGAACGCAGAGAGAGATAGTTTAAAACATAACCATACATTCATAATACTTGTAACATCAAGAGTGTTGTTTTTAGTGGTAAAAAGGTCTTTTTTGGTCACTGCAACTTGGAATTCTAAGCAGCTATAATGTTGATGTAAAATAAAATCAATTTTGTATATACCACGAATGCTACATAACTGTGACCAAAGACAAAGACATCCAGATCCAACCTGCGTGCAGTTCTTCACCATCCATTGCATCTGTTATACCTCTCTGAATGCAGCCCTGGATTGAATTAATGGAAGATGACAAGGTTATAAGATTCTGGTAATGTACCCAAGGTAACTTGACCACATTGGTTCAGATCACAAGTTTCTGTGACAGAAAGATATAATTGACTCTTTTGAAATCTTTACTTTTTGAACACTGGTAGATTTGAACTGCCCACCATCATTGTTAAAATGAGAACTAATAACAGCTCAACTCAGTGTTGTATTTAATGATAACTGCGTTGTAACTGAATTTGAGGAGGTAAACAGCACGTTTTATTTTAGCAAGCAGTGAAAGTTGAAATTCATGGGGCAATGGAAGTCAAAAAGAAAGATGGATTGCAATGAGGGCTATTTCCCAACATAATTCCACAATGTTACAAAAACAGAAATTGCTGGAAAAACTCAGAAAGTCTGGCAGCATCTGTGGACAGAAAGCAAAGTTAACGTTTCAGGCCCCAGTGACCCTTCCTCAGAACTCAGTTTTGTTTTTTGAATTCCAGCATTCTCAGTTCTTTGGTTTTTGTTCAGAATCTTACATGTTGCTTTATGACTTTAACAAACAGCTTACACACAGCTCTGAAGAAACGTCATCAACCAGAAATTATTAACGTTTTCTTCCTCCAATGATACTACCTAACGTGCCGAGTGTTTCATGCATTTTCCATTTTTATTTTGTTTCAGGATTTGCAAAAGGGTGGAATATGACATTCAGTGGGATCACAAGATGAGATTGTGGGGGGTTTTGAGTTCTGAGGCAGGTACGGAGTACCTATTAGTGATATCCTTAGTGAGATCTCTTTAATTCTTCATTTTATTTAATAGTGTGTATGGCCTAACTGACCGATCTCAAAGGCCTGATTCCTGCCCCAGAAAAGTTTAGTTAAAAAGTTATATTTTTTGTCTCTCTTGCTGGCCTCACTGCTCTGACCAGCTGTCTCACAACTTTCCACCCACCATCACAGCTTCTCCCCCAGAGCCCCTTACCACAAATCCCCAAATCTGCCCCTCTCCTTGGGGTGGTGTGACAATTTTCAAGCCTCGAAACAGAGTCACAGTAGTGACACACAGTGGAAAGCACAATTGTATGATATATCAAACATCATTACGTGGAAATCAATGGCATTATCCACTAAGAGAGAGAAGAAGGAGCTTCACAGCATGTATGTGGTCACATGCGAGCTTTTTTGCTCATTATTCAAGCTTTTTTAGAAAATCTGTCAGAAATGTTTACATTAACTCTGCCAGCAGGATTCTGTTTCAGCTTGTGATTCTGCTTGGCTCAAAACAATCATGAGTGACTTCATTCCTGAGTCAGCAATCTTGGGAAAAGAATGATTTCACTGCAGGCAAGCTAAAAATGGCAATTAACTTCACTTAGACAAAAGAACACTTGGCTGGTTCCTCCAGAGGAATGTGGTGAGGCTGCACTCTGATATTTACAATGTCTATGGAGATAGAACTGCTTCAACTGTATGTGTGATGTCTTTTAACTCTTTACCAGTGAGGTTAAAATTAAATCCACCATGGCCTTATTGAAGGGCTGAGTGGCCTACTCTTGTTCCGTTATAACTCCTGCTGCTGGAGATCTTATCAACGCACAAATTAATGACACTTGTACAACCTGCTGCAATAAACCTCACTTTCTCCAACAATATGGTCCAGATAGAGGTAGAGCATGATGCTCCAACAAGACCTCCTCCGCTCCTTCTGTTTATTTCCCGTTTTCCTTTCTGACTTTTCCCTTTTCCCCCTCTTATTGTTATCTCCTGTGGTAGAGCAGGCTGGAAAATGGAATGGAGCGGGCTGGGGTCCCGAGGGGAGCGGGGACGGTCGGTGGGTTTGGGGCCTGAGGGGAGTGGGGATGGTCAGTGGGCTGAGGGCCTGAGGGGAGCAGGGACGGTCAGTGGGTTTGGGGCCTGAGGGGAGCGGGGATGGTCAGTGGGCTGGGAGCCAGAGCGGAGCAGGGACAGTCAGTGGGCTGGGGGCCTGAGTG
>NW_025970630.1:7771-11804 GCF_021869965.1 Rhincodon typus | reverse complement strand
CCGAGGTCTCTCTGTTCAGCGACGCTCCCCCAGGACCTTCCCGTGAAGTGGATAAGTCCTGCCCCGATGTGCCTTTCCCCAAAATGCAGCGTCTCACATTTATCTAAGGCAAATGTACCAAACACTTTCTTCACTTCTCTGTGTTCACCCACAGAAGCACAAAGATCTTACTCACGGGGATATTGGGATGATCTCCTGACCAGCATCATTTTATTTTACCAGCTTTATAATGTTTCAGTTTCAGTAATTTCTTGTTCATAACTTCTGCTGAAACTCCTGAAGTTGTACTGTTTTGAATATTTGATTACATGGCCAAATTGCTTAATTTCTCCGAACCATCTAATTCCAGTTCTCAACCATGAACAAGACGATAGCTACTTCATTGTCAACAAATGTGTTTTTAATCAATGGCAAGCTGTAGACAAGGTTCATCGCTAATTTATAACTCGGTAACTTAAACTCTGCAGACTTTTTATCGAAATCCTCACACACAAACGCACAAAGAGACGAGACGTAGATGTAGTGGGTCAGGAAGGAAATTGAAGGCAAGGAACACAGTCCTGACACCAGCCTAGATCAATGATGTGATTCCTTGCTAATGACAGGGCTGCGTGTGTGTGTGTGTGTGTGTCTGTGTGTCTGTGTGTGTGCCTGTGAGTGTGTCTGTGTGTGTGTCAGCATGTGTGTGTGTGTGCGTCTGTGTGTGTGTGTGCCTGTGTGCCTGTGCATGTGTCTGTGTGTGTGTGTGCATGTGTCTGTGCCTGTATGTGTGTGCATTTGCGTGTGCGTGTGTGTGTGTGTGTGTAAGTGTGCCTGTGCATGTGTCTGCATGTGTCTGTGTGTCTGTGTCTGTGTGTGTGTCTGTGTCTGTGCATGTGTGTGTGTGTGTGTTTGTGTCTCTGTGTGTGTGAATGTGTGTCTGCGTGTATGAGTGTGTGTGTGTGTGTCTGTCTGTCTGTGTGTGTGTGTGTGTGTGTGTGTGTGCATGTGTCTGTCTGTGTGCGTGTGTCTGTGTGTGTGTCTGTGCGTGTGTGTGTGTGTGTCTTTGTGTCTCTGTGTGTGTCTCTGTGTGTGCGAATGTGTGTCTGTGTGTATGTGTGTGTGTGTGTGAGTGTGTGTGTGTGAGTGTGTGAGTGTGTGTGTGAGAAAGTGTGTGACTGTGTGTGTGCGTGCGTGTGTGTGTGAGTGTGTGAGTGTGTGTGTGTGTGTGAGAGTGTGAGTGTGTGTGTGCGTGTGTGCGTGTGTGTATGAGTGTGTGAGTGTGAGTGTGCTGGTGCGTGTGTGAGTGTGAGTGTGTGTGTGCGCGCGTGCGTCTCACCCCTTCCCTTTTCAAGGTGGGATTGGCAGAGGAGGCAAGTTATAGAGAAAGGGGAGGGCGAGTTGCTAGACACAGAAGGGAGACAGAGACAGTGACAGAGAGAGAGAGAGGAGTAGAGAGACAGAAAGTGAGAGAAGATGGAGAGACAGAAAGAGAGAGACAGACAGAAGGAGAGAGACAGACAGAAAGACAGAGACAGACAGAAGGAGAGAGACAGACAGAAAGAGAGAGACAGACAGAAAGAGAGAGAGGCAAACGACAGAGAAAGGTAGAGAGAGAATTAGAACCTTTAGGACCGAGATGAGGAGGAATTTCTTCATCCAGAGGACGGTGAGTCTGTGGAACTCACTGATGTTGAGTGTTTTGGAGGCCAAGTCATTGAGCGTCTTTAAGACAGAGATAGTCAGGTTGGTGAGGAGATCAAGGGTTTACGAGGAGAATGGGGTTTGGGAGAATGGTGGAACACACCTGATGGGCCGAACTGCCTAATTCTGCTCTGGAATTTTTGGATTTCTCTACAGTCTTGGTCACCCAGGGCAGCTCTCAATTTCCTTCATCGAATTCAAACTCCATCAGGGATACTGATGGGATTGAGTGTATCCTGTGGCCATTCTCCTGGGGGCTCCCCCCCTGTATTACTAGCCCAGTGCCATCACCCACGTCTGTTCCAAACAGTGCCCCGGTTTCATATCTGTGTCTGGGCTGATAGGGGGGCTCTCTCTCCCCTGAGAGGAATCGAATACAAGAGGAGGGAGCTTATGCTGAGTTATTACAGGCTCCCAGAGTCACTGCAGATGGAGCACTGTGGACAAGGAAGGAGGTCAATGCATTGAAGACAGTTCTGGGAATGTAATCCCTGAAAGGTAAGGAAAGGTATTGCATTTCAGTAAAAACAGGATTACACAGGTTAATGATCGGGCCTTGGGGTGGTGTTGTGGAACAGAGAGACCTGGGGGCTCAGGGACATAATCCTTTGAAGTTAGCGTCACAGGTAGACAGGGTGGGGAAGAAGGCGTTTGGCACACTTGCCTTCATCGCTCAAACCCTTTGAGTGTAGGAGTTGGGGACGTCACGTTGAGGTTGTACAGGACGTTGGTGAGGCCTCTTCTGGAGCACTGTGTCCAGTTCTGGTCGCCCTGTTATAGGAAGGGTATGATTAAACTGGATAGGGTTCGGGAGAGATTTACCAGGATGTTGCCGGGAATGGAGGGTTTGAGTTAAAGGGAGAGGCTGGGACTTTTTTCACTGGAGCGTAGGACAGTGACAGGCTGACGTTATAGAGGTTTATAAAATAATGAGGGGTATAGACAGAGTTAATGACAGGTTTCGTTTCCCTCAGGGTGGGGTTTTCAAGACTAAGGCGTACATTTTTAAGGTGAGAGGAGAGAGATTTAAAAAAAGACGTAAACAGCAGACCTTTTACACAAGAAGTTGGTTCATGTGTGGAATGAGGAAGTGGTGGATGTGGGTACAGTTACAACATTTAAAAGACATTTGGATAAGTATATGGATAGGAAAGGTTTGGAGCGATAGGGGCCAGGAGCAGGCAGGTGTGGGACTAGTTTAGTTTGGGATTATGGGTCAGCACAGACTGGTTGGGCCGAAGGGCCTGTTTCCGTGCTGTATGGCTCTATAACTCAATGATAGGCCAGGTCTATATTCCCTGGAGCGTCGGAGGCTGAGGGGGGGACCTTACAGAGGTTTATAAAATCATTAGGGGCATGGATAGGGTGAATAGACGAGGTCTTTTCCCCCAGGGGTAGGGGAGTCCCAAACTAGAGGGGCAAAGGTTTAAGGTGAGAGGGGGAAAGGGCCCTGAGAGGCAACTTTTTCACGCAGAGGGTGGTGCGTGTGTGGAACGAGCTGCCAGAGGAAGTGGTGGAGGCTGGTACAATGACACCACTTAAAAGGCATCTGGATGGGGACATGGATAGGAAGGGGTTAGAGGGATATGGGCCAAATGCTGGCAAATGGGACTGGATTAATTTAGGATTTCTGGGTCAGCACGGACCAAAGGGTCTGTTTCCACGCTGTAAAACATCTAAGATCCTGATGGGGTCAGGGAGAGATGCAGAGAGAGGGATTGGGGGTCCAGGAGGCCAGGAGCATGTTGGGGAATCAGATGGTTACGCAAGGTGGGGAGGGGGGTGGTCACTGCAGGGGGTTGGGGTTGGGGTTGGTGGCACTGCGTGAGCTAGTACAGACGACGGCGGGCAGAACAGCCTCCCTTTCAGCGTCACGGCGATAATCCCTCGGTCCATGCCCTGCCCGCAGAGGGCCCAGCCTCTCCCTCCAACTGGGGTCCTGAGGTCAAAATAAGATGACGTCAGGATTGGCGATTTTCCGGGGAGGGGGGCACTACAGTCTGTCTCCCCCACGCTCCCCCCTCCCCGACCTCCCCACTTCCCCCACATTTCCCATCGCATTCCCCAGCCTCCTCCCTCAGTGAGGGGCATGGAGGAGCAGAGGGTATTTGGGTGCAGCAGTGGGATATATACAGGGGCAATGGGGTAAATAGATAGGGCAGTGGGGTATATGGGGGCTGTGGGGTAAATAGAGGGGTATATGGGGGCAGTGGGGTAAATAGAGAGGCAGTGGGGTATATGGGGGGTGTGGGTTATGTAGAGGGACAATGGAGTAAGTAGCGCAGTGGGGTAAATAGACGGCAGTGGGGTAAATAGACAGGGCAGTGGGGTAAATAGGGGCTGTGGGGTA
>NW_025970630.1:7573-7761 GCF_021869965.1 Rhincodon typus | reverse complement strand
AAATAGGGGTGTGGGGTAAATAGACAGGGCAGTGGGGTAAATAGGGGTGTGGGGTAAATAGACAGGGCAGTGGGGTAAATAGGGGCTGTGGGGTAAATAGACAGGGCAGTGGGGTAAATAGGGGCTGTGGGGTAAATAGATAGGGCAGTGGGGTAAATAGGGGTGTGGGGTAAATAGACAGGGCAGTG
>NW_025970630.1:5933-7473 GCF_021869965.1 Rhincodon typus | reverse complement strand
CAGGGCAGTGGGGTAAATAGGGGCTGTGGGGTAAATAGATAGGGCAGGGGGCAGCAGGGTGGATGGTGGAGTTTGAGGCAGTGCCCCAGGAGTTGGGAGAATATAGTGGGGGGGGGGGGTGGTTAAGGGCAGCGCCCTGGGGGTGGGGGGGGAATTTTAAGGGGGAGGGCCTGGGGGTGGGGGGGAGGGTGGATATTTGTCCCATACCCTGACCGGGCCGAAGAGCCCCATTCTCCTACTAGCCCCGAAACCACGCGCTCCTCCATCGGACGGCTTGGACCCTGGTCTGTGCGGGCGCACTGGATATCCCGAACACGTGGGCCGAATGGCCTTCCCCCTCGGCCGGGGGTGGGGTAGGAATTACCCGCTTCGATAACCACGCGAGGATCGATGAAGAGTGAACTCACCTCACATCGCGTGCTGAGTCAAACCGTCTCCTAGGAAACAGGGAAACGATACCGTCAGTGGAGGGGCAGGGTCTAGGAGCAGCTCCAGAGCGGCTAGCAGGATCTGGCCATTCGGCCCCTCTAGAGGCTGCTCCCGTGTATAACTGAGGCATGGCCTCCCTCCTCTTGTATTCACTTCCCCTCACAATAAACCGTCCCGGCCTTCCCGATTACTTGCTGCGCTGGCAAACTAACCTTTATTTGTCGGTCATCATGTACACAATCCTCCTGATGCGCATTACACAAACATAGCCCTTCCGGCTTTTATACCCAACTCCCTTTGGGATAAATACCCCAACTACTTGCTGTGTGTGCATCCTAACCTCTCATTTGCCTTAATGAATACCCCTGTTCCCCAACCCCCCAACACCGTCAATCCCTATTTTATCTGTTCGAACTCACAAGTAGCTTGCAGCTAAGTGCGATATGAGCCGTCACACACGCGCTGGGTATATATTTCGGGTTACCCTGCGCCCAGAGCTTTTACCTGAAGTGGCACTGGCGTTCGAACGCATGCTGGTTCGGCTCCTCTCCGAACAGCCGTGCTGTCGGTTTTTCAGGAAAAGCACTGTGGGGGAAATCGGGAAATGTCAAGAGCCTACTGCGAACGCAAACTTCTCACCGGCGTGCGCGGCCGCTTCGACGTGATCCGTGTCGCAAATTACCTGTGGGCTCGAAGATCTCAGCACGGCGACCTGCGCAGGAGATAAAGCAGGGATTAACACTCAGCAGCAAGCGACTCGTGAGTTCGAACTGACGCAACAGGAATGGGCGGGAGCTACTCGGCAGGGGATCGAAAGGGGGAGGGGGAGGGATAGATTTTTAACGGGTTTGAAGGGGAAAGGAAAGTGGACGGAGGCCGAGGTGGGGTAGGGCCACCATGGGACTGAATGATAAGTGATTTCGAGGGGCCGAGTGGCCTGCCCCCGACCTAGTTTCAGGGTTTTAAGAGGGGGTCAGGGATCGCAACGTCCTCTGTGACCCTTCCCTGATGCTGAACACCATCCCTCACCCTCCCATCCCAGGCCGCCTGGGCTTAGAAGTGACTGGGTCCAGCCGTGACATTTTGGCCAATGGCGATGGGGAGCAGGGAC
>NW_025970630.1:5538-5833 GCF_021869965.1 Rhincodon typus | reverse complement strand
CCCCCCCTCCCCCCGCTTCCCTCCCACCATTACCTTGAAAATTCAGGCGAATGTAGATCCCAGCCAAGGCGAAGGTGATTCCCAGAATTCCAAACAGTATTCCCACAATGGCAGCCGGAGACAAGGAGAGCTTTCGATCATCGACTTGTGAAAGGGGCAAAGACAGGGACAGCACGGGGTTAGATACAGAGTAAAGCTCCCTCTACACTGTCCCCCCCATCAAACACTCCCAGGGACAGGGACAGCACGGGGTTAGATACAGAGTAAAGCTCCCTCTACACTGTCCCCCCCATCA
>NW_025970630.1:4281-4933 GCF_021869965.1 Rhincodon typus | reverse complement strand
CCGCCCCGGGACAGGGACAGCACGGGGTTAGATGTTCTCCTAGCAGCGAAATCTTGCCTACGCCCCCTATCTGACGCACGCTGCTGCTGCGGCGGGGTCCCTGTCGGACACAGGGGCGGGCGTCGCGGTGTTGGCAGACGTACCCCAGTCGAGGCGGTGTCCCTCGGGGTAGGGGTAGGAGGCGTGCTGAACGAGGCAGGTGTAGGTAGTGGCAGAGCCAGGTTCCACGTTGACGTACGCTGCTGTCTGGAACATTCCGTTGCCGGTCGGGAGGGTCGGGCTGCGCAACACCGCGGAATCCATGTCCTCGCCGTTCCTCAGCCAAGTCACGTTGACTGCTTTGGGATAGAACCCTGCCACGGTACAGCGCAGCTGGTTCGGTTGACCGATGGTGTGCAGGTCGACCAAGGTAATCCTCACTGACGGAGGCACTGAGAGGCGAGACACGGCATACTCACAATCTGACATTCCCTCCACCCATACCCTAACCCCACAACCCCCCACCACCCAAACTTTGCAGCCCTCCCCCCCTCCTCCGTCCTGTTACACAGGAACACGAGGCCGTTCAGCCCCTCCTCCGTCCTGTTACAGAGGAACAGGAGGCCATTCAGCCCCCTCCTCCAGCCTGTTACACAGGAACAGGAGGCCATTC
>NW_025970630.1:2366-3820 GCF_021869965.1 Rhincodon typus | reverse complement strand
CCAACCCGTTTGCGCTCCCGGCACTAAATTTGCAAAAAATGTAAGATCCCAACCCGAGTGCGGAGGGGGCTGCCCTGTGTTCGTAGTGAGCCTGAGAAGGAGACCACAGTCAAATAGCAGCAAGGCTTCAGTTGGAAGTCCAAAGCCACAGGATTCAGGGACAGAGAGAGAGAGAGAGGGAAACCCTACCTTTCCGATCCAGGACTGGGTCTGCAGACTCCAGCAGCTGATGGAGAAGCGTCAGGGTCGTCTGCAAAATTTTGTCAATGTTCTCCAGGAATTTGGGATCCTTGTTCAGGTTGTCCACTTCGTTTTTCACGGTCGAATCCTCCACGGAGAAATGGCGCGCGCGGGCGTCGTAGTGGGTGAGCGTTTGCCTGTTGTACGCCACACTCAAGGTACATCCAGACAGATCCTCTCGAGCTACTGCCTCATGGTCGCAGTCCAGCAGCTGTTGTAATGCATCTGGAGGGCGAGAAAGGGACAGTGCGGAGAGAAACGCGCTGAGGGAGAGCCGAGAGCTGGTGGGGAGCTGGGCGGGCATGCAATGCAGGCTTGGCAGATTCATAGACACCCCTGGACGGTGACCCTTCAGCCCATCATGGCTGGACTACTCATCGGGCACCAATCCATTCAGTTCTAATGAACAGTCACAAAATATGGTCCCTCACTCGAAACCTGAGCTCTATGTTTCTCTCTTTCTTTCTCCTTCCCTCTCTGTTTCTTTCTCTGTTTCTCTCTCTCTCTCTCTTTCTCTCTCCCCAGCTACCTTTCTGTACTTTTTTCTCTCCCTCCCTCTCTCAGTCTCTCTCTTCCTCCCTCTCTCTCTCTTTCACTGTCTCTCTCTCTCCCTCTCTTCCTCTCTGTTTTTTTCTCTCTCCCTCTCTCTATCTCTAAACCCCCCTCCCTCTCCCCAGCTCCCTCTCTCTTTCTCTCTCTCTCTCTCACACTCTCCGCAGACACACCCAGACCTGCTGAGTTTCTCCAGCAATTTCTGGTTGATTTCAGATTGTCTGAAATACCCTGAGATGTTTCCTGGGCTGGAATATCTCAGCGATGCATAGACATTGGATCATCCCGGACTGTTTTTACAGGGAGACCCTGGAGGGTGGGGGTAGGGTGTCAGTATTTACAGGGGGTCACTCACACACAGACATACACTCACACGCACATGCACTCACACACTCACAGACACAGACATACACACTCACACACACACACTCACACAGACACAGAGACACACACAGACACAGACATACACACACACATACACAGATATACACACACAGACACACACACAGACACAGATATACACACACACGCACACACATACACACACACACATACACACACAAACAGACACACACACACACAGACATATACACACACACACAGACATACACACATACACACACACACACACACACACACACACACACACACACACACACACA
>NW_025970630.1:0-2266 GCF_021869965.1 Rhincodon typus | reverse complement strand
ACACACACACACACACACACACAGAGACACAGACATACAGACACAGAGAGACACAGACGTAGTAAACCTTACCCAATGCTGAGCTTGCTGTGAGGAAGCCGCAGATACACAGCACAGTAGGGAGCGGCGATGCCCTGTCAGGTGAGTTCCAGAGACGGACCATGACCTCAGGATAGTTGTAGGAGTCGGACAAACAGCAGGCAGGTCCCTGTGAGTGTGAGTGTGAAAACTGAGCGAGCTGGGAGGCAGAGGCACTTTCCGGGAGCTGGAAACAGCAGCGTGGTAGTGTCTGTGCTCAGTCACTGAGACGGTGCTGATATGGTCAGTGATCCGAGCAATGTGGTTCTGCTTGCTGTTCTCTCTCTCTCTGTGTGTGTGTGTGAGAGACACTGCGTTCTGCTTGTGTGAGGTTCACATTCCCCGAGTGCATGCAGCTAACCCACGCTTTAACATCGCAGTCGCTGGGGAACGCTGTGCGGTTCCAAGAAAAGAGGAACCTGTCCCGGAGCCAAAAAAAATCTTCCTTTCCTGGAATCTCTGCGCGATTGGGGGGTGAAGAAATTGGCTGACATGCAAGCTTGAGATTTGGCTCTGGAGGCTACTCGGCCCTGCTTGCCCCTTCTATCCAGCCCCGATGCCGCCCTCTCTCCAGCAGCCTCTTTCTAGGTGTGAGAAATAAAGCAATTATTTCAGGGAACGTCAAACTGGTCTCGGTCTTTCTATCTTTCCACTATACCCGTGTTTTTGTGTGCCTCTGTGTGTGTGTGTGTCTGTGTCTGTGTGTGTCTATGTGTGTCTGTGTGTGTCTATGTGTGCCTGTGTCTGGGTCTGTGCGTCTATGTATGTCTCTGTGTGTGTGTCTGTGTGTGAGTGTCTGTGTCTGTTTCTGTGTGTGTGTGTATCTATGTGTGCCTGTGTGTGTGTGTCTATGTGTGCCTGTGTGTGTGTATCTATGTGTGCCTGTGTATGTGTGTCTGTGTATGAATGCGAGTGTGTGTCTGTCTATGTGTGTCTGTGTCTGTGTGTGTCTGTGCGAGTGTGTGAGTGTGTGTGTGTGTTTGTGTGTCTGTGTGTGTGTGACTATGTGTGTCTGTGAGTGCGAGTGTGTGCGCGCGCGAGTGTGTGCGTGCGCGCGTGTGTGCGTGCGCGAGCGTGTGTGCACGAGTGTGTGTGTGCGTGGCTGTGTGTACGTGTGCACGAGTGTGTGTGTACGCACGAGTGCGCGAGTGTGTGTGTGTCTGTGTGTGAGTGCAAGTGTGTGTGTCTATGTGTGTCTGAGTGCGAGTGTGTGCGCGTGCGAGTGTGTGTGTGTGCGCGAGTGTGTGTGTGCACGTGTGTGAGTATGTATATGCCCGCGAGTGTGTGTGTGTGTGTGTGTGTGTGTGTGTCTGAGCTGGGGCTTATAAGGACCTTACAGCCTCGTGCTTTGAGCGACATGTTGATGTGAGGTTGCAAAGCAGCTGCCTCTGTCTGACGGAAAAACATCATCCAAACGATAAATGCTGGAAATCAGAAACAAGAACAGGAATCACTGGAGAAACTCAGCAGGTCGTAGAGACATACAGCACAGAAACAGGCCCTTCGGCCCAACTGGTCCGTGCCGGCCCCGATATCCTAAATTAATCCAGCCCCATTTGCCAGCATTTGGCCCATATCCCTCTAAACCCTTCCTATCCTGTACCCATCCAGATGCCTTTTAAATGTTGTCATTGTACCAACCTCCACCACTTTCTCTGGCAGCTCGTTCCATACACGCACCACCCTCTGCGTGAAAAAGTTGTCCCTTTCCCCCCCTCACCTTAAACCTATGCCCCTCTAGTTTTGGACTCCCCTACCCTGGGGAAAAGACCTTGGCTATTCACCCTATCCAAGCTCCACATGGTTTTATAAACCTCTATAAAGGTCACCCTCTCAGCCTCTGAGGTTCCAGGGAAAATAGCCCCAGCCTATTCAGCCTCTCCCTGTAGCTCAAACCCTCCAACCCTGACAACATCCTTGTAAATGTTTACTTAACCCTTTCAAGTTTCACAACATCCTTCCCGTAGCAGGGAGACCGGGATTGGACGCAGTATTCCCAAAGCGGCCTCGCCAATACATGACCCTCCCGACTCCTACACTCAGCGCACCGACCCATAAAGGCGAGCGTCCCAAACCCCCTCCCTCACCGCCCTGTCTACCTGCCACTGCACTTTCAAGGAACCGTGTACCTGCTCCCCCCGCCGAGGTCTCTCTGTTCAGCGACGCTCCCCCAGGACCTTCCCGTGAA
>NW_025970629.1:0-11811 GCF_021869965.1 Rhincodon typus | reverse complement strand
GCTGCTTGGCCTGCTGTGTTCATCCAGCCCTGCACCTTGTTGTCTCGAATTCTCCAGCATCTGCAGTTCCTACTATCTCTAGTCATATAGTAACATTGCAGGAAAGTCATGAGTTGATTGGTGAGTAACAGCTTTTAGGGATAGCATGTGAAGTGCTGAAATTGAGGAATGTAGTTTTGGTTCGGTCAGTAATTACATAGTTTCTAGTTATTAAAGAGAGCAAAAAGGGAAGTGCTGTGTAGTGTTGTGAGAAGGATTGACACTTTTCTGCAGCAAAGAGGGAGAGTTTAGGAAATAACTGAAAGAACAGCAAATGCTGAACATCAAAACAGAAGTTGCTGGAAAAGCTCAGCAGGTCTGGCAGCATCTGTGAAGAGAAATCAGAGTTAGTGTTTTGAGTCCAGTGACCCTTCCTCAGATGTTTTTTTTTTAATTTGGGAGAGTTTAGGAGCTGTGTTGGCTGCAGGTGCCAGCGTTCAGGACATTTACTTAGGGCTGGAGGGAGGATCCAGTCCCTGTCGAATCAAAGGCATAGGCAGGACGTGGAAAGAGATTCTGTACAGTTAGTATGAGGTGTTAGGCACCAAATTAAGTAGACTCTCAAAGGTTTTTTAAAAAAAACTCCTGTATCATTACCTGAGTTGTGTGCAAATTGACATAGGGGAAGTAAGATTTTGGAAATGAACACATGGCTCAAAGACTGCTGTGGTGAAAGTGAATTCTGGCTCGTGGCACACTGGCCGCCAGTACTCGCATAAGGGGGGCCTTTACAGTCTACACCTGAATCATGCTGATCTGCATAACTAGGGAAGGTTTTAAACTGAGTAGTGTGGGCAAGGGACAAAATTTGGAACAATATAGTCAATCAAAGAGTAGAGGCAAGACAAGAGAGAGTTATTTACGTGGCAAATGATGAACAGACTGGGAAAGGAATTACACGGTGTGTGTAATTTTTTTTCTGAAGAAGGGTCCCGACCCGAAATGTCAGCTTTCCTGCTCCTCTGAGGCTGCCTGGCCTGCTGTGTTCCTCCAGCTCCACACTGTGTTATCTCTTACTCCAGCATTGGCAGTTCTTACTATCTCTGGGGAAGGGATTAGCTGGCTAACAAGAAACAAAAAGCACAAATGGGTCATTTTCTTGTTGGTATGATGTATGAGTAGTGTGCTGCTGCGATCATTGGAGCCTCAATTTCTTAAAATTTATGTAAATGGTGAAGGGACTGAAGATACAGTTGGTACGTTTGCTAATGACAAAGCTAGGTGATAGGGTAAGTTGTAAAAAGGTGTAATGAAACAACGATGGAATATAGAAAGGCTGAGTGAGTGGGTAAGGATCTGTCAAATGGAGTGAAATATGGGAAAAATGTGAAATTGTTTGGCAGGAAGAACAAAAAGGTATGTTATTGAAATGATAGGAGATAGCAGAGCTCTGAGATATAGAGGGATCTGGATGACCTAATGCATGAATTACAACTGGTTAGTATGCAGGTTAATGTGATAATGGCAAACATGGACTATTTATCATCTAGTATTAATCAAGTGATTTTAAAGAGATCAAATACTGACCTAAAATGGCTTTGGTAACCACCTGACCACAGATTATGGCAAATGCAGGGAATTTGTATGGAATGCATTAACCTGCTCCACTGAAATTAACCTTTCATCGAGATACTGTGAAACCAGACAACTAAATCAGCGTCAAGAAATTCAAATGATAAGTTCACCTGTTTGAAGAGGGAAATTGCCTGTGGAGTATTTCAGCTTGAAATAAAACAGAGCTGGGTTCAGGAAAATGCTAACAAACCATATTTCAGTAGATTGCTCAACAGAGTGAAGGAAAGTTGGATTTCTAACAACCGGACCTGGAAGGCTTGGTCTGCCTTGTCGCCCAATACCTTACCCCTCAAAAAAAAGCACCTGGGGAAAATTACCACTCATCAAGAACTCCTGAATTCCATAAATTTCACGGCTGAGGAAACAAGACAACAGCTAAACAGCCATGAACTCAGGTTTCACTTTCACAACTCAAGGACTCTAAGACCTTTAAACTCCATCTGTCTTTTTATTTCTGCTTATACCACTCTTCCCTCCCAATCATTTTGATCTAGTTAACTAAGTTCTAATTGAAATGTGATATCTGCATGCTAAAAGGAAATAATATTTGTTGGGACCAGCCTAGAGGGCATTTAAAAAGAGGGGAGCAGATTCCCTTTCCTCACTGTGTGACAAGATACAGCAAGTAATTGGAAGAACTGATATGATAAGGGGACTTGAGTACAAAAATAGGTTATTCTTCAGTTGTACAAAGCCTTGGTGAGACCACATCTGGAATACTCTGCGCAGTATTGGTTTCCTTATTTAAGGCAGGGTGTAAATGCATTGGAAGCCATTTGGAGCAGGTTTACTAGGCAAGTTGAGAGGCTGGACAAGCTTGACTTTGTATCCACTAAATTGGTTGAAGCACGTAAGGTCGTGGCGGTTCTTGAACGGTGTTATTTTCTTTATTCACTCATGGGATAAGGGCGTTGCTGGCTGGGGCAGTATTTATTGCCCGACCCTAATTGTTTAAGAGTCAACCACATCTCTGTGGGTCTGGAGTCTTGTATAGGCCAGACCAGGTAAGGATGGCAGTTTCCTTCCTTAAAGCACATTTGTGAACCAGATGAGTTTTTCCAACGATAACAATTTCACGGTCATCATTAGACTCTTAATTCCAGATTTGTTTTTTATTCAAGTTCTGCCATCTGTCATGGCAGGATTCTGACCTGGGTTCCCAGATTTTTATCTGTGTCTCTGGATTAACAGTCTGGTGATAAAACCACTAGGCCATCGCCTCCCCATATTGGATGTGCCGAGAATGTTTCCTATTGTGAGAAAGTCTCGAACTAAGGAGTCACTGTTTAAAAATAAAATAAGAGATTTTTTATTCTCTGGAAGTCATGAGTCTTTTGACCACTTTCTGAAAAGGTGGTGGAAGCAGAGCCCTTGAATAAGCAAGGGATTGAAAGGTTATCCAAGGTTAACGGGAATGTGGATTCAAATCAGCCATGACCATCTTGGATGGCCAAGCAGGCTTGAGCGATTGAGTGGTCTAGTCCTGCTCCTAATTAATATTAATGTACAACATGAAAGATCTGTAATACAACTTCAGATGTGTGTCCACAGTGTGCACGAAGTGTCTTTGTTAGGCTCTAATTGCACTTTATTCAAAAGGCAGTGGAGTGAGTTTGGAGTTTGTTTGAAAATTGGATTCCTCATCAACAGTGGGGTGCATTATTTTTATGAATAATTCTTGCAATGCACACCTTCAAGCAAGGAGCATTGATCCTTTTGTCTTTGGCTGCAGTTAATTTTGCAATAATGAATGCACAACTTTTATAGAGTTTAGATTGTGGGATTTATTCTTCTGCATTTGAACTTCTTGATGTTTGTCACTAGGAAGCTGTTCACATCTTAAAATGATGTTTTAAAGGGACATCATGTAGAGCATCATAGCTGTGCCCTGTCTTGTATTGTGACAGTCACTTCTTTCACAGGATTTTCACTTTGCTGGAATGCAAACGAAAGTACATTGGGTGCAAGAAGTGATCTCCCAGCACATAGATGCTGGCAATCAGAGCCCCTCGGTCAGTGCTGTATGTTCAAACAATCACATTAGAGCAAGTTAATGAGGATGTGGACGGACCGCATCACAAACTGATTCATAAACATAGGCGGAACTACTTCTTAATATATTTCATTAGCAAATGGAGATCAACAAAATCTCTCAATCTTGCCTTCACACCTAACTGAGGTGCCTGGTGTTACATCATCCTCTTAAGGATAACGTGAAGCTACATGACTAATCTAATCTGTTTTGACAAATGTGGTTTCCCAGAAGCAGACCCAAGTCCACTCTTTCAAAATGAAAGCTCTGTGTGCCAGGCTATTGCATTTAAACCATGAAATATTAGTTGTGTCTCAACATCTTCTGGAGTTCACTACACGGCCTTTGATTTACATTTTGTCGTAGACCCATGCTGAAAACCAAATGCATACAGCAAGAGCCCACAATTAGCAATGGGATGAATCCTCTCATTGTAGATTATCATCTTTCTATGTCGCTACAGCTTCAGTCAAACTCCTTTTTTCATTCCATTTGCACTGCAACTTGAATTAGGGAGTATTGTCTGCTTGTTAGATTGGAGCCTAAATCCACAGTCTTCTGACTTGGGGAGGGGGGTTACTGAACCTGATTTAAAAACAAAACGATCCCGGACTACAAGAGGACTGGAGTTTGAAAATACTGAGGATTAGATAGGCCAAATCTTTTCTGGCTTAATAAATTAGAAGTATTGGGAATCCTCAGATATAATGGTAATAACTGTCCCTTCAGTAATCACAATGATTAATCCAGAATTTATTTTTGAGTATTCTGTCAGTATTTATGCCTCCTGATATTCCTTTTTTTATTAAACATTTTGCTCTGGAGTGTGGATTATATAGGCAAGTTTCTTGCTCATTCCAAGTTGTCTATTACTGAGTGACATTCTTAATGCCCTACAGTTGGACGTTGAATCCATCAGGGAGTATATATTGGGAGTCTCACCAGATGAGGTATCCTATAAACAATGTAAGTGAATGATAGTCCGGCAGTTCTTAGGAATTAGTGCAGCATGCTTACCTGGGAAGTCCAGTAAAGTAATCCCTACCTTGTGAGGCACAAGTAGGAATTCTCATCTTTCCATATTTTATGTAACAGCGACTGAGAATAATGAAGCCAAGTATGAGCCATGTATTAACAAATTCTAAAACTAAGGACCACGCAGTAAAATCCCATTGTCGTGCCGAGTCATTCTGTTGGAGCAGAACTTTTCTCAATTTGCAATGCTTGCTATTGTTTCTACCTTTCTGGATCTGACCTTGGGAATATTGACCTATTGACAACCCTCACTTCTCCCTTGTGCAGCAGTGTCATTGCTGGTGTTTATGAACTCCAGCCCAGCCCAGCCCAGGAATTGGTTCCTGATGGATGAGCAGAGCACGAAAACAAAACCTTGCAGTGGCTGCAGATGTGCCACGTTTTCAGCTGTGCAACTTGGTTTTCTACATGCACAGCTGTCCCACTGCTGCCAAATTTATCCCATTGCCAATTCCACAGATTCACTGGGCAAGAGGTTACTGAACCATCTCATACATAAGAAACTGATTAAAACTGATGGATTTGTGGACTTGGTCTTCCATTTAGGTGCTATATCTGACACCAGCTCTTTTCTGGCTTTGGCATTTTACCACTTTATTTATTTATAGAACTATTTTTATTACAGTTAGAACAGATTAACAAGGAAGACGTCATGTTTTTACAACATATGCAGGTTTGTGTTAGAGTTTTTAAATCCCTGTTAAGTCAGCTATTTTGTTTCTTGCAGAGGTGAAATATTTCATGGCAAGCAGGGGTTATTCGCTGAACAAGAATCAACTGTATTGAATTACTACTTACATGGGCTTACATCACAGTATTTAGCCTTTTACCACATGAAATGAATTCCAGCCTTTAGCATCATGTAATTAAGTTTGGCATGATTATGCGAGACAAATTGCGGAATAATGCTTCTTTTAGTTCCCAAACCACAGTGTTCAGATGTCTCTTACCTTAATAACTATGTACTAATCAGAGCGTGACTGCCTGGTTAGTCTTGCTACAGGGGGGGCGGAAGATTGCCTTTCAGAGCCATCGTAATAGTATGTGCAGTTTCAGAAACTGTGGCCGTGGCCAAAGCCAACACAATCCTAATACATAATAGGCCATATTACAGTGCTAAATTTGCTGCTGCTCAATCTTGGAGTGTGCCATTGCACCAAGATAAAAACAGTAGAAAAGATTGAACATGTTTTTCCCTAATTTCATTTTTCCTTGTTTACTCCGCCCCTGCTGTACTTTTATTCGTCTGGCAGTTTTCACCAACTCCGGATGCCCCTAAAGCTTTTTACAGCCAATGTCCAAGGTTTTTTTTTCAGAAATGTAACATAGCAAAAGCATAGATAGTTTGCAAACATCAAGCTCCATCCAATGGCTGTGTGTACATATCAACCATGTCATCTGTTCTAGTTATAACAATTTATTTAGTGTCTTTGCTTTAATGAAATGTTTAAAGGAGTTTCACAGAGCATTATAAAACAAACTGTGACACCAGCCCTTTCCATTAAATCAGATGACAAAAAACCTGAGCACCTTAAAGAAACATATCATAAAGAAGTCACTGATGGTGGAGCACTTAAAATTGTGGACAGGGAAGGAGCCAGGACTGGAGGAAATACCTCAGGGTATAGGCTGGAGGAAATTATGATAGGGAGCGCTGAGGCCTTGGAAGCAATTGAAAACAAGAATGAGCATTTGAAAATCAAATTGAATTGTAATTCAATTGATGAAATAACTCTGGAATTAAAAGTCCTGGAATCAGTTATGGGGAGCATGTGATGACAGGATCACCATAAAGACCCACCTGCTTTGTTTGACCAGGCACTGATTATATAGAACATAGAACAGTAAGTACAGGCCCTTCAGCCCACGATGTTGTGCCGACCTATTATCCTACTTTAAGATCAAACTACCCTGCATACCCTACATTTTACTATCATCCATGTGCCTATCCAAGAGTCGTTTAAATGTCCCGAATGTATCTGACTCCGCTACCACCACAGGCAGCGCATTCCACGCACCCACTGTTCTCTATGTACAGAACCTACCTCTGATACCTCCCCTATACCTTCCTCCAACCGCATTAAAATTATGCCCTCTCCTGATAGACTCTGACTATCCACTATCTATGCCTCTCATCATCTTGTACACCTCTATCAAGTCACCTCTCATCCTTCTTCGCTCCAATGAGAAAAGCCCTAGCTCCCTGAACCTTTCCTCAAGACTGTCCTCCAGTCCTTGCAGCATCCTGGTAAATCTCCTCTGCACCTTCTCTAAAGCTTCCACACCCTTCCTATAATGAGGCGACCAGAACTGAACACAATATTCCAAGTGTGGTCTAACCAAGGTTTTATAGAGCTGCAGCATAACCTCATGTCTCTTAAACTCAATTCCCCTGCCAATGAAAGCCAACACACCGTATGCCTTCTTAACAACCCTATCAACTTGCGTGGCAACTTTGAGGGATCTATGGATGTGGACCCCAAGATCCCTCTGTTCCTCCTCTCTGCTAAGTATCCTGTCATTATGCCTATATTCTGCATTCAAATTCGACCTTCCAAAATGAATCCCTTCACACTTTTCCGGGTTGAATTCCATCTGTCACTTCTTTGCCCAGCTCTGCATCCTGTCAATATCCCAATATAGGTCAGTGAGAAAATGGGGTTGACAGTAGAAATGGGACTTGTTGCAACACAGACAGCAGAGTTTTGGATAACCTGAAATTTACAGAAGGTAGAACGTGAGACCAGTCAGAAATGCATTGGAATGATCACATCTAGAGGTAACAAGGTTATGTGGAGGTGCTGGTGTTGGACTGGGGTGGACAAGCTCAGAAACCACAACACCAGGTTATAGTCCGAGATAGTAGGAGCTGCCGATGCTGGAGTCTGAGATAACACAGTGTAGAGCTGGATGAACACAGCAGGCCAGGCAGCATCAGAGGAGCAGGAAAGCTGATGCATCGGGTCTGGACCCTTCTCCAGAAATATATATTCCAGGTTATAGTCCAACAGGTTTATTCGAAAATGCAAGCTTTTGGAGCCTCACTTCTCCTTCAGGTATTAGTGAGAGATAGGTATCACACACAGAATTTATAAGTAAAAGATAAAAGGGTCACATCACTGATCAGGGTGCATTAAACAAACCTGAGATGCTGTTAAATAGAACAGTACAGCACAGTACAGGCCCTTCGGCCCACGATGCTGTGCCGAACTTTTACCCGAAACCTAAGGTCTATCTAACCTCCACCGCTACCTTATTCTATCATCCATATGCCTATCTAATAGCCGCTTAAATGCCCCTGACGAGGCCGACTCCACTACACTCTCTGGCAATGCATTCCACGCCCCTACCACACTCTGAGTAAAGAACCTACCTCTGACGTCTCCCCGATATCTACCTCCTTTCACTTAAAACTATGTCCCCTCGTAAAAGCTACCTCCACCCTAGGAAAAAGTCTCTGGCTGTCTACTCTATCTATACCTCTGATCATTTTGTACACCTCTATCAAGTCAACTCTCATCCTTCGTCGTTCTAAAGAGAAAAGCCCTAGTTCTCTCAACCTTTCCTCGTAAGACCTTCCCTCCATTCCAGGCAACATCCTGGTAAATCTCCTCTGCACCTTTTCCAACACTTCCACATAAACAAATATAGAGCCTAACTAAGCACCATGTTGAATATTTTCCATCCACTACCACCCTTTGTCTTCTAAGGGTCAGCCAATTCAGAATCCAATCTGCCACATTTCCCCCTATCCCATGCCTCCTTACCTTCTACATGAGCCTACCATGGGGAACCTTATCAAACACCTTACTTAAATCTATGTATACCATATCCACTGCTCCACCTTCATCCACGTGTTTGGTCACCTCTTCAAAGAATTCAATAACGTTTGTGAGGCATGATCTACCCCTCACAAATCTATGCTGACTATCGCAAATAAAACTGTGCCTATCCAAGTGATCATAAATTCTATCTCTCGGAGCCCTTTCCAATAATTTGCCCACCACTGACGTAAGACTAACTGGCCTGTAATTTCCGGAGTTATCCCTGTTCCCTTTTTTGAACAAGGGAATGACGGTTGCCTCTTTTCCAATCTTCCGGCACCATACCCGTGGCGAGTGAGGACGAACAGATCATCGCCAAAGGCCCTGCGATCTCGTCCCTCACTTCCCATAGAATCCGTGGATAAATCCCATCAGGCCTGGGGGACTTATCTATCTTCAACTTCCTCAGAATTCCTAGCACATCATCTTTACTAACATCAACCTCCTCTCGCCTACCTGCCTGTTTCACAACGACCTCCTCTACAACTAGGTCCCTCCCAGTTGTGAATCCTGAAGAAAAGTATTCATTAAGGACCTCTCCTATCTCTTTAGACTCTGTGCACAAATCTTCAATCATTTAGAAGGCTTTAATTGATTAATATGTATATGTAAATCCCCAAATTCCTTACAAGTCACTGTCCTGAGAGAACTAAAGATTTTATCATTGTAAAGAGGAGCTGACATTTTAGATCAGACAATGCGTGTTAGGTGTGAGGCCTTGTTTAAATCTGTTTGTGTTTTGGTTTGGAGTCAGACTGGTTTTATTTTTAAAGTAGGAAATTATAAAACACCACATTGACTGACTATCTATAACTAGTGTGCTTTTTGAACAAAATAATTGTTTTGCGAATACAAATTCACCCCGTAGATTCACTGTGTGTGTGTGTGTGTGTGTGTGTGAGAGAGAGAGAGAGAGAGAGAGTGAGGGGGTATGAATGAGGGCTCCCGCAGCAGATGAGCTGAGACCAGCAAGATCAGGCAATGATGCAATCTTAAAAATGGCATGAGTGGAAGATGGGAAGATCGTTTGTGGGTCAGTGTGACAACAAATTTGCAAAACAAACTGACTTGATCTCAGATTGTTACTAAGCAAGAGAGTTTGGAGATAGGGACTGCAAACAGTATTCAGTCCTCTGAGTAATTACTTGGAGGAAATTAGTGTTATCCACTGCTAGATGACAACTATGTACTATGATAATGTAGTAACATTAGATGAGTCAAGAGACATAGTGGCGAGAGAGAGCTTGGTGTTGTCAACCTGAATTGAAAAGCTAACACTGTGCCTTCAGATGATGTCAGCAAGAGGCAGCTTGTAGGTGAGAAAAAGGATGGAAGGATTTGAGATGGGTTGTGGAGGAAGAGGTGATGTTTGGGGAAAGGCAAGAAGCCATTATAAGTGATTCTCTGGTTGCAATTAGTTAAGAATGGAACCAGGTGAGACTAGTCCCGCCTAACTGGCAAACATTGGAGAGATGTTCCAGGAGGCTGGTGTGGTCAACCATGTCGAGTATTGCAGATACCTCAAGAAGGATGAGGTTTTCACTGTCAA
Source organism: Rhincodon typus (assembly GCF_021869965.1). Taxonomy (NCBI): domain Eukaryota; kingdom Metazoa; phylum Chordata; class Chondrichthyes; order Orectolobiformes; family Rhincodontidae; genus Rhincodon; species Rhincodon typus. Next base: position 1,757 of record NW_025970629.1, on the reverse strand, counting down.
ATAGGATGTTATGAAAAACAAAAAAAAGCTATATAGATTAGCTAATGAATTTGGGATGATTTTTGCCTTTCAATCAGGACAAGATAGGCAAATCCATTTAAAGGAGCTGCGAGTGATTCTTCCCCCTCCCCAATTATTTCTTGGAACGCCCTAATATATAGCACTGAGGTAAGGCCAAACATTGAGCATCGGTGAATTATTATCCGAAGGTGCCACAGCACAGTGTTTTAACACTCTTGTCTGGGAATGAAAATGGGAATCATTACGATTGAGACTCACGTGTCTCATTACTAGGATGCATTAGTGAATCCATAGCTCAAGGGGTCTAAACTAGCAATCTGTGGATACAAATTAAAATCCCATTACATAACAAGAAATTTTAACTTAATTTATGAAATGTCTCTGAAATTAAAAAGCTCAATCAGTTATGGTAAGCATGTAGTGACTGGATCATCATAAAAGCCTATCTGCTTTATTAATGTCCTTCAAGGAAGGAGCTCTGTAGTCTGTTCACAGTTTTGCCATTGACTATTCATAGCCAATATTCATATTCTGAAATCGTCTAGCCAGGTCTCTCATTGTATTTGAGGCAGCTAGCCACCACTTTCTCAAAGACAATTAGAAGTGGATTATAAATATTGGTCTTACCAGTGACACCAATGTTGTGAGTGAGTTTAAACAAAATTCTGACCATTTAATCATTTATCTTAATAAAAACCGTTAGAACTGTGGATGCTGTAAATCAGGAACAAACACAAAGTTGCTGGAAAAGCCCAGCAGGTCTGGCAGCATCTGTGAAGGAAAAAACAGAGTTAACGTTTCGGGACTGGTGACCCTTCCTTGGAACTGTTCTATTTTATCTGTTTTATCCTTCACATCTTTGGACCGTGTGAGGAAACCGGAGCACCTGGAGGAAACCCACGCAGACACTGGGAGAATGTGCAGATTCCACACAGACAGTCGCCCGAGGGTGGAATCGAACCTGGGTCCCTGGTGCTGTGAGGCAGCAGTGCTAATCACTGAGCCAATCATAACTTGGGCGTTTTTGACTATTTAGCAGCATAGCTGTGAGCAGACAAGACTAAGATGAGTTTTAGTACTGAGTTAGTATTATGTAAGTATTCTCAACCTGTGACCTTTGCTAAATTGAGTTACTTTTCTTTAGCAGATTGGTCAGACTTGCTGTAACTTGATCAGCTTGAATGGTTTGTGTTAAAGAAAATGCCAGGAGCCAAATAAGAGATGCTAGAGGGGGAGAAGCCACTGCAAGTGACTCACTGGCTGCGTTTAGTTAAGAATGGAACCAGGTGAGAGTGGTCCCACTCAGCCAGACAACGTTGGAGAGATGTTAGAGGAGGCTCAAAGGATTAGGCCCACTGGTCTTGGCTTAATTTCCATCCACTCCTTTTAAAGCTGCTTTCAGAAAGAGCTGGATCTTCATACTTCCCACAGCCTGAGAACTTGGCCTAACCCTTACAACTGATGCATCCTCTAATTAAGAGCCTTAGAAGTGCAAAAGGTGGGTCTTAGATCCAAACGGAGCAGTCAGGTTGGAACTTTAAATATAAGATAAAATGAAAGAGCTTTGAAAATAATGCTGGATCAGTCCACTTACAGCAAGTGGCAAGAGATGATGGGAGAGCAAGCAATTGATAACCACTCCTGTCAATTTAATTGACACTTGGCGCCAAACATCCCTGCATTATAGGGCTGAAATTGAATCAGAGATAGTAGGAACTGCAGATGCTGGAGAATCC
>NW_025970628.1:8955-11813 GCF_021869965.1 Rhincodon typus | reverse complement strand
TATTTTGACTGAGATGCTTATTTCACTCACATTAGCACTTCAGAATTTGGTCTTCTGAAGTGCTAATGTGAGTGAAATAAGCATCTCAGTCAAAATAGCATCAACATATAAATCATTTGGTGAAGTTGGGATTTTTGACTTCTGATATGCTTGTCTCGCACTGAAATAAGCATTTTGGTCAAACCAGCATCAAAAATTGAGTGTCTCCATGAAACTGAGATTTTGGTCTTCTGATGTTCTTAACTCGCGAAATTAAGCACGTTATTTAAAACGACATCAAAAGTTGAGTCATTCGGTGAAGTTGAGATTTTTGACTTCTGAAATGCTTCTCTCAATCAAATAAGCATGTTAGCAAAACCATCATCGAAACTACAGGCATTTGGTGAATTTCAGGTTTTGGTGTTCTGAAGAGTTTAACTCGCTACAATAAGCATTTTAAATGAACCAGCATCAAAACTAGTTTTATTTGGTGAAGTTGAGGTTTTAGCCTTCTGAAGTGCTTAACTCGCTGAAATAAGCATTTTACTCAAAACAACATCAAAAGTTGAGTGATTTGGTGAAGTTGAAATTTTGATCGTCTGAAGTGCTTGCGTCATGAAATAAGCATGTCATTCAAAACAACATTAAAAAAAACTAACTCATTTTGTGAAGTGTGACATTGGTCTTCTGAAGAGCTTTTCTGAGTGAAATAAGCATGTTAGTCAAAGCAGCATCAAAAATCAAGTCAAATGGTGAAGCTGAGATTTTTGATTTCTGAATTGCTTATCTGACTCAAATAAATATTTTAGTCGAACCAACATCAAAACTTGAGTCAATTGGAGAAGTTCAGATTTCGGTCTTCTGAAGTTGTTATCTCACTGAAATAAGCATGTTAGTCAAATCAGCATCAACAGTTAGGTCCTTTGGTGAAGTTGAGAGTTTAGTCTTCTGATATGCTTATCTCGCTGAAATGAGCATTTTAGTCAAATCAGCCTCAAAAGTTGAGTGTCTTGGTGAAACTGAGATTTTAATTTTCTGATATGCTTATCTCGCTGAAATGAGCACGTTAGTCGAAACAAAATCAAAAGTTGAGTCATTTGGTGAAGTTGAGATTTTGATCTTCTGAAGTGCTAAACTCGCTGAAATAAGCATTTTAGTCAAACGAACAGAAAGAATTATTTCATTTGGTGAAGTTCAGATTTTTGGCTTCTGAGGTGCTTAACTCGTGAAATAAGCATTTTAATTTAACCAGCATCAAAAGTTAGGTCATATGGTCAAGATGAGATTTTGGTCTTCTGATATGCTTATCTCACTAAATTCAGCACGTTTTTCAAAACAACATCAAAAGTTGAGCTTTTTGGTGAAGTTCAGATTTTTGACTTCTGAAATTCTTCTCTCAATCAAATAAGCATGTTAATCAAACCATCATCAAAACTACAGTCATTTGATGAATTTCAGGTTTTGGTGTTCTGAAGAGTTTACCGCGCTACAATAAGCATTTTAAAGCAACCAGCATCAAAAGTTGTGTCAGTTGGTGAAGTTGAGGTTTTAGCCTTCTGATTTGCTGAACTCGCTGAAATCAGCATTTTAGTCAAAACAACATCAAAAGTTGAGTGATTTGATGAAGTTGAGATTTTGATCTTCTGAAGTGCTTGCCTCATGAAATAAACATGTCATTCAAACCAACATCAAAAACTAACTCATTAAGTGAAGTGAGATATTAGACTTCTGAAGTGCTTATCTGAGTGAAATAAGCCTGTTAGTCAAAGCAGCATCAAAAATAAAGTCAGATGGTGAAGTTGAGATTTTTTATTTCTGGAGTGTTTATCTCACAGAAATAAGCATTTTAGTCCAAAAGGCGTCCAAAGTTAGGTAATTTGGTGACGTTGAGATTTTTGACTTCTGAAGTGGTCATATCACTGAAATAAGCATGTTAGTCAAAACAACATTGAATATTAAGTCATTTGGTGAAGTTGAGATTATTCACTTCTGAAGTGCTCATTTCACTGGACGAAGCCTGCTAATCAATCCAACATCAATCAAACAACATCAAAAGTTGAGTCATTTGATAAAGTTCTTATTTTGGCCTTCTGAAGTGCTTATCTCACTCAAATATGCATATTACTCAAACCAACATCAAAACTTGAGTCATTTGGTGAAGTCGAGATTCTTCTCTTCTGAACTGCTTATTTCACTGGAGGAAGGCTGTTAGTCATTCCAAAATGAAAATTTGATTCATTTAGTGAAGTTCAGATTTTGGTCTTATTGAAGTGCTTGTCCAACTGAAATAAACATGTTAGTCAAAACCGCGTCAAAAGTTGAGTGTCTATTTAAAGTTGAGATTTTGGCCTTCTGTTATGCTTATGTCACTGAAATAAGCATGCTCGTCAAACTAACATCAAAAATTGAGTCATTTGGTGAAATTCAGATTTTTATCTTCTGAAGTGCTTATCTCGCTGAAATAAGAATTTTAATCCAACCAGCATCAAAACTTATGTGATTTGGTGAAGTTGAGGTTTTTGCCTTCTGAAGTGCTTATCTCACGCAAATAAGCGTGTTAGTCAAAACAACATCAAAAGTTGAGTCTTTTGGTGAATTTGAGATTTTTGACTTCTGAATTGGTTATCTCACTCAAATAAGCATGTCAGTCAAAACAACATTAAAAATTGAGTCATTTGATGAAGAACAGATTTCAGTCTTCTCAAGTGCTTACCTCACTGAATTAAACATTTTAGTCTCACCAGCATCAAAAATCAAGTAATTTGATGAAGTTGAGAAATTTGACTTCTTCAGTGTTCATCTCACTGAAATAAGCATTTCAGTCCAACCAGCATCAAAAGTTATGTCCTTTGGTGAAGGTGAGATTTTAGTCTTCTGAT
>NW_025970628.1:0-8855 GCF_021869965.1 Rhincodon typus | reverse complement strand
CCAATTGGTGAAGTTGAGATTCTTGACTTCTGAAGTGCTCATCTCACCGAAATAAGCATTTTAGTCCAACGAGCATCAAAAATTATGTCCTTTGGTGAAGGTGAGATTTTAGTCTTCTGATATGCTTATCTCGCTGAAATAAGCATTTTAGTCCAACCAGCGTCCAAAGTTAGGTCCATTGGTGAAGTTCTGATTTTTGACTTCTGAAGTGCTTACCTCGCTGAAATAATCATTTTAATCCAAACAGCATCAAAAATTAAGTCATTTGGTGAAGTTGAGATTTTTGCCTTCAGAAATGCTTATCTCACTCAAATATGCATGTTCGTCAAAACAACATCAAAAGTTGAGTCATTTGGTGAGGTTGAGATTTTGATCTTCTGATGTGCTTTTCTCAAAGGAATCAACACATCATTCAAAGCAACATCATAAACCAATTCATTTGGTGAAGTTGAAATATTGGTCTTCCGATGTGATTATCTGAGTGAAATAAGCGTGTTCGTCAAAACAGCATCAATAATTAAATCGTGTGATGAAGTTGAGATTTTTGAATTCTGAAGTGCTTATCTCACTCAAATAAGCATGTTAGTCAAACAAACATGGAAACTTGAGTCATTTTGGGAAGTTCAGATTTTGGATTTCTGAAGTGCTTAACTCGCTGAAAGAAGCATTTTAATCGAACCAGCATCAAAAGTTGAGTCATTTGGTGAATTTGAGATCTTAGTCTTCTCAAGTGCTTATCTTACTGAAATAAGCATGTTCGTCAAAACGGCATCATAAATTAAATCTTTTGGTGAGGTTGAGATTTTTGACTTCTGAAGTGCTTAGCTGACTCAAATAAGCATGTTAGTCCAGCTACCATCAAAACTTGAGTCATTTAGTAAAGTTCAGATTTTGGCCTTCTGAAGTGCTTTTCTGATTGAAATAAACATGTTAGTCAAAATAACATCAACATTTAAATCATTTGGTGAAGTAAAGATGTTTGACTTCTGAAGTGTTTATCTCACTGAAATAAGACTTTTAGTCAAATCAGCATCGTCAGTTAGGTCCTTTGGTGAAATTCAGATTTTAGTATTCTGATATGCTTATCTCGCTAAATTAACCATGTTATTCAAAACAACATCAAAAGTTGAGCCATTTGGTGAAGTTGAGATTTTCATCTTCTGACGTGCTCATCTCAAAGAAATGAACATGTCATTCAAATCAACATAAAAAAAAAATCTTTGGTCAAGTTGAGATGTTGGTCTTCCGATGTGATTATCTGAGTGAAAGAAGCGTGTCATTCAAAACAGCATCAATAATTAAGTCATTTGATGAAGTTGAGATTTTTGAATCCTGATGTGCTTATCTCACTCAAATAAGCATGTTAGTCAAACAAACATCGAAACTGCAGTCACTTTGTGAAGTTCTGATTTTGGACTTCTGAACTGCTTAACTCGCTGAAAGAAGAATTTTAATCCAACCAGCATCAAAATTTGTGTCATTTGGTGAAGTTGAGATTCTTCACTTCTGAAGTGCTAATTTCACTGGACGAAGCCTACGAATCACTCCAACATCAATCAAAATACATCAAAAGTTGAGTCATTTGATAAAGTTCTTATTTTGGCCTTCTGAAGTGCTTATCTCACTCAAATATGCATATTACTCAAAACAACATGAAAAGTTGAATCATTTGGTGAAGTCGAGATTCTTCACTTCCGAAGTGCTTATTTGACTGGACGAAGGCTGCTAATCAATCCGACATCAAAATTTGAGTCATTTAGTGAAGTTCAGATTTTGGTCTTCTGAAGTGCTTGTCTCACTGAAATAAGCATGTCGTCAAAACAGCATTAAAAAGTTGGGTGTCTTCGTGACATTGAGATATTGGTCTTCTGATATACTTATCTTGCTGAAATAAGCACGTTAGTCAAAACAACATAAAAAGTTGAGTCATTTGGTGAAGTTTCGATTTTGATCTTCTGAAGTGCTTGTCTCAAAGAAACCAACATGTCATTCCAACCAACATCAAAAACTAACTCATTTGGAGAAGTTGAAATATTGGCCTTCCGATGTGATTATCTGAGTGAAATAAGCGTGTTAATCAAAACAGCATCAATAATTAAGCCGTTTGATGAAGTTGAGATTTTTGAATTCTGAAGTGCTTATCTCACTCAAATAAGCATGTTAGTCTAACAAACATCAAAACTGGAGTCATCAGGTGAAGTTCAGATTTTGGTCTTCTGAAGTGCTTATCTCACTGAAATAAGCATTTTAATCCAACCAACATCAAAACTTGAGTCATTTGGTGAAGGTCAGATTTTGCTCTTCTGAAGTGCTTAAATCGCTGAAATAAGCATTTTAATCCAACCAGCATTAAAAATTAAGTCTTTTGGTGAAGTTGAGATTTTTGCCTTCTGAAAAGCTCAACTCGCTGAAATAAGCATGTTATTCAAAACAACATCAAAAGTTGAATCAGTTGGTGAAGTTGAGATTTTTTACTTCTGAAGTGCTTATCTCACTCAAATAAGGATGTTAGTCAAACCAACATCAAAACTTGAGTCTTTTGGTGAAGTTCAGATTTTGGTGTTCTGAAGCGCCTATCTGAGTGAAAAAAGCATGTCAGTCAAAACAGAATAAAAAATTAAGTCATTTGGTGAAGTTCAGATTTTGGTCTTCTGAAGTGCTTATCTCACTGAAGTAAGCATTTTAGTCAAATCAGCATCAAAATTTATGTCCTTTGGTGAAGTTGAGATTCTTGTCTTCTGAAGTGCTTATCTCGCTGAAATAAGAATTTTACTCCAACCAGCATCAAAATTATGTCATTTGGTGAAGTTAAGATTTTTGCCTTCCAAAGTGCTTATCTCACTCACGTAAGCATGTTAGTCAAAACAACATCTAAAGGTGAGTCATTTGGTGAAGTTGATATTATTGCCTTCTGAAATGCTTAACTCGCTGAAATAAGCATGTTACTCAAAACAACGTCAAATGTTGAGTCATTTCGTGAGGTTGAGATATTTGACTTCTGAATTGGTTATCTCACTCAAATAAGCATGTCAGTCAAAACAACATTAAAAATTGAGTAATTTGGTGAAGATCAGATTTTAGTCTTCTCAAGTGCTTAACTCACTGAATTAAACATTTTAGTCTAACCAGCATAAAAAATCAAGTCATTTGATGAAGTTGAGATTTTTGACTTCTGTCGTGCTCATCTCAGTGAAATAAGCATTTTAGTCCAACCAGCATCAAAAGTAATGTCCTTTAGTGAAGATGAGATTTTAGTCTTCTGATATGCTTATCTCGCTGAAATAAGCACGTTAGTCAAAACAGCATCAAAAATTAAGTCATTTGGTGAAGTTCAGAATTTTGACTTCTGAAGAGTTTATCTCACTCAAATAAGCATGTTAGTTAAACCAACTTCAAAACTTGAGTCATATTGTGAAGTTCTGATTTTTGTCTTCTGAAGTGCTTATCTCGCTGAAATAAGAATTTCATTCCAACCAGCATCAAAAATTATGTCATTTGGTGAAGTTAAGATTTTTGCCTTCCGAAGTGCTTATCTCACTCACGTAAGCATGTTAGTCAAAACAACATCTGAAGTTGAGTCATTTGGTGAAGTTCTAATTTTGATCTTCTGAAGTGCTTAACTCGCTGAAATAAGCATTTTAATCCAACCAGCATTAAAAATTAAGTCATTTGGTAAATTGAGATTTTTGCCTTCTGAACTGCTTAACTCGTGAAATAAGCACATTGTTCAAAACAACTTCAAAAGTTGAGTCATTTGGTGAAGTTGAGATTTTTGACATCTGAATTGGTTATCTCTCTCAAATAAGCATGTTAGTCAAAACTACATTAAAAATTGAGTCATTTGGTGAAGTTCAGATTTTAGTCTTCTCAAATGCTTAACTCACTGAATTAAACATTTTAATCTAACCAGCATCAAAAATCAAGTCATTTGATAATGTTGAGATTTTTGACTTCTATAGTGCTCACCTCACTGAAATAAGCATTTTAGTCCAACCAGCATCAAAATTTATGTCCTTTGGTGAAGTTGATATTTTAGTCTTCTGATACGCTTATCTCGCTGAAATAAGCACGTTGGTCAAACGAACATAAAAAATTGTGTCATTTGGTGAAGTTCAGATTTTTGGCTTCTGAGTTGATTAACTCGCTGAAAGGACCATTTTAATTTAACCAGCATCAAAAGTTCGGCCATCTGGTGAAGGTGAGATTTTAGTCTTCTGAAGTGCTCAACTCGCTGAAATGATCGTGCTAGTCAAATTAACATCAAAAAATGAGTCATTTGGTGAAGTTCCGATTTTTGCCGACTGAAGTGCATATCTCACTCACATAAGCATGTTCGTCAAAACAATATCTAAAGTTGATTCATTTGGTGAAGTTCAGATTTTTGGCATCTGAAGGGCTTATCTCTTTCAAATAAGCATGTTAGTCTAACCAACATCAAAACTTGAGTCATTTGGTGAAGTCGAGATTCGACACTTCTGAAGTGCTTATTTCACAGGCGGAAGCCTGTTAGTTAATCCAACATCAAAATTTGAGTCATTTCGTGAATTTCAGATTTTGGTATTCTGAAGTGCTTTTCCCAATGAAATAAGCATTTTCGTCAAAACAGCATCAAAAGTTGAGTGTCTTGTTGAAGTTGAGATTTTGGTCTTCTGCTATGCTTATCTCGCTGAAATAAGCACGTTAGTCAAATATCAAACGTTGTGACATTTGGTGAAGTTGAGATTTTGATCTTCTGAAGTGATTAACTCGCTGAAATGAGCATATTACTCAAATTAACATCAAAAAATGATCTCATTTGGAGAAGTTGAGAGTTTTGACTTCTGAAGTGCTTATCTCACTCAAATATGCATGTTAGTCAAAACAACATCAAAAGTTTAGTCATTTGGTGAAGTTGAGATTTGGATTTTCTGAAGTGCTTTTCTCACTCAAATATGCATGTCAGTCAAAATAACATCAAAAGTTGAGTCACTTTGTGAAGTTCAGATTTTGGCCTTCTGATGTGCTTAACTCGCTGAAAGAAGAATTTTAATACAACCAGCATCAAAAGTTGCGTCATTTGGTGAGGTCGAGATTCTTCACTTATGAAGTGCTTATTTCACTGGACGAAGCCTGCAATCACTCCAACATCAAAATTTGAGTCATTTATTGAAGTTCAGATTTTCGTCTTCTGAAGTGCTTATTCCACTCAAATATGCATGTTCCTCAAAACAACATCATAAGTTGTGTAAAGTCGAGATTGGTGAAGTCGAGATTCTTCACTTCTGAAGTGCTTATTTCACTGGAGGAAGCCTGTTCGTCAATTCAACATGAAAATTTAGTCATTTATTGAAGTTCAGATATTTTTCTTCTGAAGTGCTTATCTGACTGAAATAAGCATGTTGTCAAAACAGCATAAAAAGTTGAGTGTCTGTTTGAAGTTGAGATTTTGGTCTTCTGCTACGCTTATCTCGCTGAAATAAGCACGTTTCTCAAAACAACATCAAAATTTGTGTCATTTGGTGAAGTTGAGATTTTGATCTTCTGAAGTGCTTAACTCGCTGAAATGAACATGTTAGTCAAACTAACATCAAAAATTGAGTCATTTGGTGAAGTTCACATTTTTGACTTCTGAAGTGCTTATCTCGCTGAAATAAGAATTTTAATCCTACCAGCATTAAAAATTAAATCATTTTGTGAAGTTGAGATTTTTGCCTTCTGAACTGCTTAACTCCGCTGAAATAAGCACGTTATTAAAAAAAAATCCAAAGTTGAGTCATTGGGTGAAGTTGCGATTTTTAACTTCTGAAGACCTTATCTCACTCAAATAAGCATGTTACTCAAAACAAAATGAAAAATTGAGTCATTTGGTGAAGTTCAGATTTTAGTCTTCTCAAGTGCTTAACTCACTGAAATAAGCATTTTAGTCTAACCAGCATCAAATATCAAAAATCTCAAATTCACCAGATGACTTCAATGTTGATGCTGTTTTGACTAACATGCGTATTTCAGTCAGATAAACACTTCAGAAGACCAAAATCTGCACTACACAAAATTACTCAAGTTTTGATGTTGGTGAGACGAACATGCTTATTTGAGTCAGATCGGCACTTCAGAAATCAAAAATCTCAACTTCACTGTCTGTCTTAATTTTTGATGCAGTTTTGACTAACATGCTTATTTAACTCAGAAAAGCACTTCACAAGACCAATATCTCACTTCACCAGAAATGTTAGTTTTTGATGTTGGTTTGAATGAAATGCTTATTTCATGAGGTAAGCACTTCAGAAGATCAACATCTCAACTTCACAAAATGACGAAACTTTTGATGTTGTTTTGCCTAACGTGCTTATTTCAGCGAATTCAGCATATTAGAAGACTAAAATCTCAACTTCACAAAAGGACATAAGTTTTGAGGCTGGTTTGACAAAATATGCTAATTTCAGTGAGATGAGCACGACAGAAGTCAAAAATGTCAACTTCATCAAATGACTTGATTTTTGATGCTGGTTAGACTAAAATGCTTCAGACTGATAATGCAAAAGTAGGAGATGTCATTGACAGCAAAGAAGGTTAGCAAAATTTACAGAGGCTTGTGGATCAGATGGGGATGTGGGCTGAGGATTGGTAAATACAGTTGTATACTGATACAGGTGTGCACTTTGGAAAGTCAAACTAAGGCAGTATTTATACAGTAAATGGTAAAGTCCTGAATTTCACCCTCTGACAATGTTTCACTCTTTCTGTACTGACCTACAACAGGGTTGGACAGCCTCGGGCAGACCCTCTGACAATGAGGCATCCCTCAGGACAATTATCTTTAATTGTAAACGAATCTGTAATATTATTTGACCTGTTAAGTTCACAATACTTCCCGTGTCTCCTGTAGAATACGCAGTTTCTCTCACTCTAGCTCTTCCTCTGGGTATGTGAAGCTGCTTTCTTCCATACTACCCTTAGAAATAACGCTAGCCGTAACCCTCACCCTAGATTCAGCCCAAACGCTAACCCTCATGTGAACCCTAATTCCAACCTCAGCCCAAATCCTAACCTCAGGCTTAACCCAAACCATAACCGTCAGTCCCAACGCTGACCCGAACCTCACCTCTAACTCTCGTCTCAGCCCTAACACCTACCCTCAGCCCTATAACGCAAGCCTCATCCCTAAACTAACCATAGCCTTAGTCCTAAACCGAACCTAGTTTCATACCTACTCCTCACCGAAGACATAGAGTCTCCGGTACAGAAACCCAAAGGCCCACAGACCCCGTATAGAAACCTGAAGACAGAGACCCCTTTCAATTAAGTGTAAAACACGGAGCTCACTATAAATAATGCCTAAAACATGGACATCCCTGTAAATGAACCATGAAACACAAAGCCTTCTGTAAGTAATCTCCGACGCAGAATCTCGTTTAAACAAACGTGAAAAAGAGCCCCCTGTAAATACACTCAAGCACAGAGACTCCTTTAAATATAACCTAAGAAAGGTCCCGCGGGAAGTAAAATGCAAAAGACAGAGAACCCAGTAAGAAACCAGAAAACACAGAGACCTCTGTAAAGAAACCCTCAAACAGAGCCCCCTGTAAATAATCCAAAACAAAGAGCACCCTGCACACAAACCCTAAACGTTAACTGTTTTGGCTTTCACAAATGCTGCCAGACCTGCTGAGCTTTTCCAGCAATTTTGGTTTTGTTCCTGATTTGCAGCATCTGCAGTTCCTCCGGTTTTCAATTAATAGGCAGTCAGTTCGATGAAATGGCTGTGTATCACATATTTACCAGTCGGATTCAAACACGTGATACCAGTTCGCTCATTTGGTCATTTGTTTATCTTATAACTTTTGCCCCTGAATATCCTGTGGTCTGCCCTGTTTACTTATATCAGTTAGCACTTAACAAGGCTTCCAGAGTCTGGCTGGCGTGTCTTCAGTAATACACTGTCAATCGCCTTCAAATATCGTTTACTGTGGTTTTTGTGTGACGCTATATCATCAGCCTCTTTATTGTTGTAAGAAAGATCCTCTTTACGAATGCACCCTCAAGCGCTCCATATGACCACTCTCGCGCTCTCATTCATTCATAACTTTCCTGACCACTCATTAGCGTACTGTGTTTACTATTACCGCATTTCATTCATTCATTCATAAAACTACCATCTTCCCGTACTTTTCACTAATAAAGGGAGACGAAATTGAAATGTTCCTTGCACCTCATTACTGCCTTTTCACAGTTTGAACCCGTGTTGCTACTAGTGTCCAAACTTGCGTCTGCATCAGAGTCAATCCCTGAGTATGTGTTAATTTTCTAATCTATTCAGAACAATACGATCCCATCCATCGTGTCACCCGAAACTATGAAAAAATAGAATATTAATCAGCCCTCAACAAACGTCTCCCAGGAGTTAAATATCTTGCGGGACATCAAACAAGTTTTCTGCGTTACCACGTCTCTGGTAGATACATATTGAATCGGGTCCGCGTTCCCTTTAAGAACGCTACTTTCAAAATAGCGCTTCTGTGAAATTGAATGAAAGAATGAGTAAACCGGTAATAGTGAAATCTCAAGAGCCAGCTGCGGTAATAAGCCTACTATACTTTCTGCTGTCATTAAGTAATTCCCAACCCAATCAAATCATGTAGGGTTGATAATCTTTCTGGCATTCTCTGACTTTCAAAGAATAAAAGGACACACACCCTTCATTGCTCTACTTCAAATACCTCAGTCCTGACCCGCTGACAATGAGGCGCTCCCTCAGTCCTGACCCGCTGACAATGAGGCGCTCCCCCAGTCCTGACCCGCTGACAATGAAGCGCTCCCTCAGTCCTGACACTAGTACATTGAGGCACTCCCTCAATTCTGACCCTATTACAATGAGG
>NW_025970627.1:0-11816 GCF_021869965.1 Rhincodon typus | reverse complement strand
TCTCTGTAACCCCCTTCACCCCCTCCCAATCTCTGTAACCCCCTTCAGACCCTCTCCCAATCTCTGTAACCCCCTTCAGACCCTCTCCCAAATTCTGTAACATTCACCAATCCCTCCATCTCTGTAATCTCCTCCCTCCCCATGTTCCTCTGTGATCCTGTGTTCCCCTAACTCTGACCTCTTACACACACTCAATCATTAGTGACCATGACTTCAGCCGCCTTGGCTCCAACTTCTGGTGCTGGGACATGTCTGGATTGATTCGGAAAAGCCAGAACAGAACTGTTAAATCATATTGAGAGGTATGGACAGGTTAGATCTTGAGAACCTTTTCCTTATGGCAAACATGTCTAAGACTAGAGGATGTAAGTTTAAGGTGAGGAGTAGGTGGTTTACAGGAGATCTGAGGAAACTTTTTCTCACCCAGGGGGTGGTAGAAATGTGGAACACATTGCCTGAGGGCATCTGGGTGAGCACTGAAAATGCCAGCACATAGCAGGCTAAGGATCAAATGCAGGTAAATGGGATTTAGTATAGTTTGGTATTTGTTGGTCAGATTAGACATGGTGGGTTGAAGGGCATGTTTCTGCGCTGTATGACATATGTCACAGACTCTATTATGAATGCAGGAACAGAGGAGCTGGGAGTTTACATACACAAGTAGTGAAATGAATCAAAACATAAATTACAAAAGCAAGAATGTTATGATGCAACTTCATAAAGGGTCACCAGACCTGAAACGTTAACACTGTTTTTTCCTTCACAGATGCTGCCAGACCTGCTGAGCTTTTCCAGCAACTTTGTTTTTGTTCCTGATTTACAGCATCCACAGTTCTTTTGGTTTTTATTTCATAAAACATTTGATCAGCCTGAAGTGGAGCATTGTGTCCAGCTCTGAGCACCTCACTTTAAAAAGGATGTGAATGTTCTCGCAATATTGCATTTTGGTTCAACAAACAAGGCTAGGGTCTTTACAATTAGTGGTAGGGCCTTGCATAGTGTTGTAGAAAAGGGACCGAGGGCTGCAGGTATATAATTCTTTGAAGTTTGCATCACAGGGTGGTTAAAAAGACACTTGCCATCATTGCTCAGTCCTTTGGAGTATAGGAGTTGGGACATCATGTTGAGGTTGTACAGGACATTGGTGAGGCCTCTTCTGAAATACTGTGTCCAGTTCTGGTCGCCCAGTCAGAGGAAGGATATTATCAATCTGGAGAGGGTTCATAAAAGATGTTTCTGGGTATGGAAAGTTTGAGTTACAAGGAAAGGCTAGATAGGCTGGGACTTTATTCATTGGAGCGTAGGAGGTTGAGAGGTAACCTGATAGAAGTTTATAAAATAATGAGAGGTATAGATAGGGTTAATGGTAGGTGTCTTTTCCCTAGAATGGGGGATTTCAAGACTAGGGGGCACATTTTAAGGTGAGAGGACAGAGATTTAAAAAAGACACGAGGGGCAAATTTTTTACACAGAGGGTGGTTCACATGCAGTATAAACTTCCTGAGGAAGTGGTGGATGTGGGTACAATTACAATGTCTAAAAAATAGTTGGATAGATACATGAATGGGAAAGGTTTGGAGGGATACGGGCCAGGAGCAGGCAGGTGGGACTAGTTTAGTTTGGGATTATGTTCGGCATGGACTGGTTGGACCGAAGGGTCTGTTTCTGTGCTGTATGATACTATGAATGTAGAGCTGGGGCTGCTAAAGAAGAGAAGGTTGAGTTGATGGAGTTGTTCAAAATCATAAGGTGTCTGGACACAGTAGATAAAGATAAATGTTCCCATTGGCAGAATGACTGTGCACCAGGGGGCACTGATCGAAGGCGAATGATCAAGGAACAACTGGAAATACTTTATTAAAGCAGTGAATGGGTTAGGAGCTGAAAGTGTGGCCAAGGTCCCTGAGGTGCAGTGGGACCAGCTCTTGCTGACAGTCAGTGTGGATGCAATGGACCATATCAACAACTTTCACTCTTTTAAACAAGAAGTCACAAAAACTGCTGAACAGCCTCTACTGGGGCACCGTATCAAAAACACAAATTAACAGCATAACGGAATCTTATATAACAAAACAGAAACTTACTAAATTAAAACAACATTGTCTGGGTTAATGATGCGTTTCAGCCCCAGTGGTGCCCATCGGTCTCTAATGACCTCGCTCGTATGAGGGAGCACTTCCTGCGATTCTTTAATATCCTCCCTGAAACTCTCCAACTATTCACCTCTCTCCTTAAACTCTCTTTTAGCCAGTTCCCCTGACAGCTCAGTGAAATATGTTTTTGTGAAGTCCTGTGAGGTCTTATCGTGTTCAAAAAGCACTACGTAAATCCAAGTTGTTGTTGTTGTCATTGTTGCCTATTGGCCTGAACACTGACTTCTGTAGGTCTCTACCTGACTGTTGCTGCTTAACCATCATCCTGCCATTGATTTGCTTTTCAATTTGATGTGGATTTGAACTTCTCACTCTCTGTTCGATGACTGAAGTATGCCACGTGATATTTGTAAACTGCTTCTTTTTTAAAAGGACCCCTTTTGACAACTTAAAATACCTGTTCATGTGTGATAAACTTCATTATGTGCTCGATTATGTCACTAGGTGCCAATCTTGACATTTGACCTTGACTTCTTGCTCTCTCCTCTCCTTCCCATTTTCTTCCAAACCTCTATAAAGAGATGTATTTATCTCAAAGCTCACGCTGATCTGTCTTTTCTCTGGGCAAAATACGATATGTCCTGTTCGTTCCCAGCACTTTCAGTTTGCACTTCAGCGGCCCCACATCGACAAGTTTTCTCCCCTTCTTTTTGCAAGTCAGTTCTGGGCTCATTGGAGCCAGCAATTTATCCTTGTAATGGATTATGCCCCCCCCTGCCCCCGTGCCCCACTTTACTCTGTAACCATTTCCAGGCCAACAACCCTCTGTAATCTCTGCTCTCCTTCAATCCTTGTTCCTCTCAAATATCGCTCACTATTAGAGGCGTAGTTTAAACTGTCTAGGTTCTAAACTCTGGAATCACTTCCTTATTTTCCCTATCTCAATTTTAAGACATTTGTTAATACAGGACACATCAAATCCATGAAAGTCCATTGGTTCCATGATGTCTGTGCTGGCTACACAATGTAATCCATCGAAAATCCTGCCTCTTTGGGCTTGTGTAGTAATATCTCATGTGGCTTGGTGTCAAATTCCATTGGCTGTGAAGCGCTTTGTGGAATATATAATTGCATTAAAGGTGCTAGACAACTGCAGGCTGTTGATGTTTCAAAGCACTGCTCTCATGTTGTATATTCATCCCCACCACATGTCCCAAAAAATGACAAAATCAGAGTTTAATGCAACAGCAGACAATTTATTGCGTTGTTACACATTGAAAATTGCAAAGGGTGAAAGGTTAGCAATTGGTGCGATGAATTTTGTGATGGTCAGGGTTAACATGGGCACGTTAGAGATGAATGTTTCGACCCAGAGGAGTGGAGTCAGCCAACTTTGCATTGCTTCTTCAAATCCCATTTGAAATACAGATCTAATAACAATGAAGGGAAACCAGGAGTACGAGGTAAAGATGCTGGGCTAGTGATTCAGAGACAAATGCAGAGAAGGCTAAAGAAACTCAGCAGGTCTGGCATCATATGTGGAGTGAGAAACAAAGTTAACATTTTGAGTCTGGTGTGACTGCTCTTTAGAACATCACTTCTGCTTTCTCTCTCCACAGATCTGCTGAGTTTCCCCATCCTTCTCTGTGTTTGATTTCCAGCATTAACAGCATTTTGCTTTTTGTTTTGTAATCCAGAGACCCAGATTAATGCTCTGGGGACATGGATGCAAAACCCACCATTGGCAAGTGGTGGAATTTACGTTCCTAAATCTAGTAATCGTAATCACAGTATCACTGATTATTGTAAAACTTCATCTGGTTCACTGAGACCTGAAATGTAACCTCACTTTCTCTCTCAAAAGGGTCAGAAATGCCAGTGTTGAAACCTGCATAAGGCATATAGCTTGTGGCCAAAGTTTTCTTTTGAATGTTCCTCATCAGGCCCAATCTTCAAATCGATGGGAAGAAATTGGAACAATGTCCACATTGTTTTATGTGCAAGATTATGTCAAACTATTTTGCCATTGAGAGAACTTTGCATTTCCCAGATGAGTTTTAAAATAGTTATGAAAAAGGACAGGCCTTGTCCATAATTGAAGTTTTAAATTGGGGCAAGGCCAATTGTGATGGTATTAGACAGGAACATTCAGAAGTTGATTGGAGGAGGCTGGGCACAGGTAAAGCGACATCTGGCAAGTGGGAAGCTTTCAAATGAGAGATAATGAGAGTTCAGGGCCATCACGTTCCTGTTAGTGTAAACAGTAAGGCTGGCAGGAGTAGGGAATCCTGGGCAACTATAGATATTGTGGCTCTCGTCATGAAAAAGGAGGCATATATCAGGCAGCTGGGGTCAAGTGAATCCCTTTAGGAGGATAGGGGGTGTAGGAGTACACTTAAGAGGGCAAAAAGGGGTTATAAGATAGCTTTGGCATATAAAATGAAGGAGAATCCAAACAGATTCTACAAGTATATAAAGGGTAAAAGAGAACTAGGAAGAGAATAGTGCCCCTTAACGACCAATGAAGCCATCTATGCGTGGAACCATAGGAAATGGATGAGATCCAAACAAAAACAAAAGCCGAAAGAACTGCGGATGCTATAAATTAGGAACAAAAACAGAAGTTGCTGGAAAAGCTCAGCAGGTCTGGCAGCATCTGTGAAGAAAAAATCAGAGTTAACGTTTCGGGTCCAGTTCTGAGGAAGGGGCACCGGACCCGAAACTTTAACTCTGATTTTTTCTTCACACGTGCTGCCCGACCTGCTGATCTTTTCCAGCAACTTTTGTTTATGTTTGAGTTCCTAATGAATATTTGTTGCCAGTATTTATCATGAAGAAAGACATGGAAGCCAAGACAATTACAACATTTAAAAGGCATTTGGACAGGTACATGGATAGGAAGGGTTTAGGGGGATATGGGGCAAACACAGGCAAATGGGACTAGTTCAGTTTAAGAAACCTGGTCAGCATGGATGAGTTGAGCTAAAGGGTCTGTTTCTGTGCTGTATGACTCTATGACTCTTTCTGGTTAGGCCTTACCTGGAACAGTTCTGTCGTGTCCAGTCCTACACCTGGGGAGATGTTTGCATTCCTCTGATTCTGGCTTTTTGTGTACTCTCAGTTTAAACACTCTACCATTGTTGGTTGTGACTTCAGGTTCCCAAGACCATGAGACTACAAGATGAAGGAGCAGAAGTAGGCCATTCAGCCCATTGAGTTTGTTCTGTCATTTAATATTGGTCTGATCATCCTCAACTCCACTTTCCTGCCTTTTCCCTATAACCCTTGATTCCCTTCCTTATTAAAAATCTCTCTATTTCAGCCTTGAATATACTTAATGACCCAACCTTGACAGCCCTCTGTGGTAAATAATTCCACAGCTCCACTCTTCTCTGAGAGAAGGAATTCTTCCTCATCTCTGTCTTAAAAGCGTGACCCCTTACTCTGAGATGATGCTCCTGGTCCAAGACCCTCCCGCAAGGGAACACCTTTTCCACATGTACTCCCTCAAGAATTTTATATATTTCAATACAGTCTCCCCTCATTGTTCTAAACTCCCTACTCATCCTCTCCTTTGAAGAAAATCTGTCCATACCCAGGACCAAGCTAATGAACTGTCTCTGGACTGTCTCCAAAGCCAACGTATTCTTTCCTTAGATACTGTTCACAATATTCCAGCTGTGGTCTGACTCGTGCCTCAAAAAGTTGTAGCAAAACCTCTCTCCATTGATACTCCATTCTGTTTGAAATGAAGGCCAACATTTTGTTTGTCTTCCCTGCCACCTGATGAATTTGGATACTAGCTTTTTGTGATTCATGCACAAGGAGGTCCCTCTGTGCTGCAGCTTTCTGTACTCTTTCTCCATTTAAATAATATTCAGCTCCTCTATTCTTCCTGCCAAAGTGCATAACCTCATATTTTTCCACATTGTATTCTATCTGCAAAGTATTTGTTCATTTGCATAACCTGTCTCTATCCCTCTGCAGACTCCTGACATCATTCTCACCACTTGCCTTCGTTTCTTTCTCTGTGTCATACGCAAACCTGATGGTAGAACATTCAGTTCTGCCAGACAAATCACTAAAATATATTGTAAATAATGGTGGCCCCAGTGCTGATCCCGGTGGCGCTCCACTCATTACAAGTTGCCATCCTGAAAATGCCGGCATTATCCCACCTCTTTGTTGTCTATTAGTCAGCCAATCCTCCATCAATGCTCGTGTACTACTCCAACCCCATGGGCTGTTAACTTATCAAGTTGCCTTACATGAGGTATCTTATTAAATGCCTTTTAGAAATCCAAACATATTACATCTACAGGTTCTCCTTTATCTATCCTGCTTGTTTTCTCCTGGAAGAATTCTAATAAATTTGTCAGCCTGATTTCCCCTTCATGAAGCTATGCTGACACTGCTTGATCATAGTATGTATTTCTACATGCTCTGCTATTACATCCTTTATAATAGACTCTGACTTTCTCCCCAATAACAGACCTTAAGCTAATTGGCCTAAAGTTATCAGTTTTCTGTTTCTCTTCCTTTTTGAATAAGGGTGGCAGTTTTCCAGTCCTCTGGAACTTTTCCAGAATCTAAGGGTTCTTGGATGATTGCGATGATCCACTATCTCTTTGTTACTTCCTTTAATATCCTAGGATACAGCCTATCAGGTCCAGGGAGCACATTGGCCTTTACCTCTATTGGGTTTCCCAAGGACCTTTTCTCTAGTGACAGTTATTGTCTTTATTTCCTCTTCCCATTATTCCTATTGATTATTTAGTGCTATTTTTGGAATGTTATTAGTGTGTTCTCCTGCAAAGATGTGAAAATTGATGCTCGGATTTCTCTCTCAAAACCTCTCTGCCTCTTTCCTCCTTTCAACCATTCCCTAAAATGCGCCTTACTGACCATGCTTTTCTCACATGACCTAATATCTTCTTATGTGGCTTGTGTCATTTTCTTTAATGCTCCTATGCAACAACTTGGAACATTTTTAATTATGTTAAAGGCACAATAGAAATGTGTAGCAGTTGGAATGAGGGCCAGGTGGATCTTATTCACTATGAGTTCCTTGATTGGGTTGATAACCTGGGCCAATCAAGGAGCCCTGGCTGACAAATATAAACAGGAGTGTCAGAGAGTCTCCTCACTCGACGGACTGGCTCTGAGTTGGCTGCTCAGAGCCCATGTAATGCACACGTGTAAATAAAGCGTGAGTTAGCGACAAGGTACTGGCCTCTGTGCAGTAATTTCAAAATGTAAGATTTTAGGGAAGAAATTCCAGGACTTTGGTCTAACGAAGGAAATTCCGAGTCAGGATGGTGAGTGGCTTGGAGGGGAGCTTGCAGGGCGTGGTGTTCCCATGTATCTGCTGCCCTTGTCCTTCTGGATGGAAGTGGTTGTGGGTTTGGAAGGTGCTGTCTGAGGATCTTTGGTGAATTTCTGCAGCGCATCTTGTAGATAGTACACACTGCTGCTACTGAGCGTTGGTGGAGGAGAGAGTGAGGGGAGGCAATGGCCTAGTGGTATTATTGCTGAACTATTAATCCGGAGACCTAGGTAATGTTCTGGGGACCTGGGTTCGAATCCTGCCACGGCAGATGGTGGAATTTGAATTCAATAAATATCTGGAATTAAGAATCTACTGATGACCATGAATCTATCGCCGATTGTCAGGAAAAACCCATCTGGTTCACTAATAGGGAAGGAAACTGCCATCCTTACATGGTCTGGCCTACATGTGACTCCAGACCCATAGCAATGTGGTTGACTCTTAACTGCCCTCTGGGCAGTTAGGAATGGACAATAAATGCTGGCCCAGCCAACAATGCCCTCATCCCCTAAAAGAATAAAGGAATGTTTAAATCTTATTCCAGAGTAAAGTGAGAAAACAAACTAAAAGTGATGAGAGACATATATCGGATATGGCGGTGTGTGAACTCACCAAGCTGGGAGCCAGACACATTCACATTGACCCAAAGCAGTAAGAACACACTGAGACAAAAATGGTGAGTATAGGCAGATGGAAGCTTTCAAGCCAGTTCCCAAGGGTAATTAGGGGTCAGAAGCAAATCCTGGCCTTGCCAGCAATGCCCATATCCCATGAAAGGACATGTTTCTAAATGCAGTGATTAATGTTGAGGAGCTTAAGAAACTGACAAGACAGGATTTAGAAGGGATTCCTTGGCACTTGTTTAACAGAAAAGATTATGAACAGGGAAACAAACTTGCTTTGAAGAAATGATGCCTGATTTTTTCGTTAGTCAAGAACACACAATTAGACACACAGGGCTGCAAGACCAGTTGCATGGAAATGAACAAAAGCAGACAGCTTGGTAGCGAGGGGTGAAAGGGTACAGGAAGTGATGTTTACTACAAAGTCTTAAAACTATTAATAGCAGGCTTTAAATCAGAACCACAGGCAGGAGAGCTGTGACTAAAGATTCAGAGAGAGATTGAAACTAGCCTCAGTTTGAAAATCCCACAGCGGAGTCATTGCTTAATAAAACTGTGAACCAAATAAAAACTTAATTCCTGACAGCTGTCAAATCCTTATCTCAGAACATTGGTGAACTTTTCACTGTGTTGGGAAAGGAGCTTGTGAGGGAATCAGCAATAACCGGTAAAACTGAACTGACATGGGGACTGATGGATCTGGTGACTGAGTTTTCTGACCCAGGGGATTGTTCATTCTTGCTCGATGTTGCACTCTTCATGATTTAAACACTTTCATTAGTTTGTACCCTTCTGTAGTATAAGAAGTGAAGTATGACTGTGTTTAATGCTAATGTGACATTTTATACACTGCTTCAGAGAGTGATGCTGCGTCACTTGATCTTGCTAGCTTTCATGGCAAGCTGGAGCCACAGTAGGATGTTTCTTAAATACACAGAATGCTTTCCTTACCTCAGCAGACTCTGTAAATATTCTTTAGACCAAGACTATTAGACACTGTACTGAGAACAACCTCTGTTTCTCTCATTTCTCCATAGAACAGAAGTTCCTCTCACTGATGGTACCATTCCAGTAAATCTGGTCCATGGACTTACATAGGAGAGATTGTGCTGAAACAGGCCGTTCAGCCCAAAATGTACCTGATGGTGTTTACA
This sequence comes from Rhincodon typus, assembly GCF_021869965.1. NCBI lineage: Eukaryota > Metazoa > Chordata > Chondrichthyes > Orectolobiformes > Rhincodontidae > Rhincodon > Rhincodon typus. The sequence continues at coordinate 2,617 of NW_025970627.1, read as the reverse complement.
CCCCATTGAAGTCTTGTCATGTTTTTCCACGTCTAAATCTAACATCATTTTCCTCATATTTGTTCAGCTCCCTTTAAAAATGTCTATGCTAATCACTTCAACTACTCCTCAAGGTAACAATTCCACATCCTCTCTGTAAGGCCATAAAATGAAGTAGCAGAAATAGACCATTCAGCCCATCAAGAGTGCTCTACCCATTATTGAGATCATCGGCTGATCTGTTAATCCTCAACTCCACTTTCCTGCCTTGTCCCTATAACCCTTGATTCCCCCATATTGATTAAAAATCTGTCTGTCTCAGCCTTGAATACACTCACGGACCCAGCCTGGATAGCCCTCTGCGGTAAAGAATTCCACAGATTCATTACCCTCTGTGAGAAGACATTCCTCCTCATTTCTGTGTTAAATGTGTGATCCTTTATTCTGAGATGGTGCCCTTTGGTCCTAGACTCTGCCACAAGGGGAAACAGCCCTTCCACATTTACCCTGCCAAGTCCCTAGGAATTGACATCATTCAATAAGATCACCCTTCATTTCTCTAAACGTCCAATGGGCAGACGTCCAACCCACTCAGCTTCTCCATGTAAGAGAATCCCTCCAAACCTAGAAATAACCTATTGGACCTTCTCTGCACTGCACTCAATGCCAGTTTATCTTTCCTTAGATAAGGGACTGAAACCATTTGCAGTGTTCCAGCTGTGCTCTAATGCCACACACTAAGTATTTCTTCTGAAGTTTGTGTAATGCCTCCAAATCCTTCCTGCATGAAGAACAGTGCCCACAACCATGTATTCCCACTGGCATGTAACCAGTAATGTTAAGGTTTACAATAATTCCCTAGCTGGTGTCCTTTGGTGCTCTGTTGAGAAAGTCCACAAACTCATCAGCTTTTTCAACAGTGTCTAACCTGTACTGAAAACGTGTCACAGGTGTGTGCACAGCTCCTGTAGCGCCATTCATTTCTATCAGCACCTCCTCTTTCTCACTCTATCGAGCAGAATGTATCATTTCACTCTTCCTTGTGCATCATTTCATCTGCCACCATATCATTTTGGTCATTTCAATAAAACTCTCCAAGACCCCAAGCCATATATAAAATCTGTTATAGCCTCTTCACTGATCATTCATGTTGCTTTTCTGACATCTCAATACATAAAACGTACATTTTTCTTGACATTTAATGTCGTGGTTTAGAAACCTAATGTCCAGTGGATGTGAATGTGACTTTTCGTTATATTTTATGGAGTGATATTGATAACACTATTGGGAGTTACACTGGACGGGGCTGTGGGTTAGAGACTGTAACACCATCACACTTGGCAACAATGCCATGTCTGCATTCTCTTGGTTTAGGACTGAGGTGTAAACTTGTTGCTGATTACCCACTATCCTCTTAACACTATCAGATTTCCACTCTGTTGTGTTTTTCAGGCCATGATTCCCTTCCAGAGGATATGTTCCCTTCCCTGGACATAGTACAGAACAGCAAATAGTAGGTAGGTTGGCCGCAGTGAGGCACTCTTATTGACTGATTGATTGATTGTTGTCACATGTACCGAGATACAGTGAAAAGTATTGCTTTGTGTGCTCTACAGGCAGATCATACCATACAAAGTGCATCAGGGTAGCAGAACAAGGTGCAGAATACAGTGTTACAGCTGCAAAGAAGGTGCAGAGAGAGAGAGAGAGATCAACATTACCATTTGAGAGATAGTAGGAACTGCAGATGCTGGAGAATCTGAGATAACAAGGTGTAGAGCTGGATGAACACAGCAGGCCAAGCAGCATCATAGGAGCAGGAAGGCTGACGTTTCAGGCCTAGACCCTTCATCAGGTAACAGCGGGAGAAAAGCTGTTCTTGCATCTGTTTGTACGTTTATTCAAACTTTTGTATCTTCTGCCAAATGGAAGAGGATGGAAGAGAGTATAACCCGGGTGGGGAGGGGTCTTTGATGATGTTGGTTGCTTTCCCGAGGTAGTAGGAAGTATAGACGGAGTCAGTGGATAGGAGTCTGGTTTGCATGATGGACTGGACTGTGTTCACAACTCGCTGTAATTTTTTTATGGTCTTTGGCAGAGCAGCTGCCAATCTATGCTGTGATGGACCTGGACAGGATGCTTTCTATGGTGCACCTATAAAATACTTGTGGACATGCAGAATTTCCTTAGTCTCCTGAGGAAGTAGAGATGCCCTTTTCATTAAAGCGCTGGACGAGGACATCTTTTGGGACTCACCAGCAATTAAGCTCCTTGATTGGCCAATTGAAGAGCCTCAACACACCATGTACACTCACATACACAGTACACTCACATACACAGTACACTCAAATACACAACACACACTCAAACACACACAACACTCAAGCACATAACACACTCAAATATACAACACACACACACACAACACACACAGACACACAATGCACACAAATACACAACACACTCAAATGCACACTCAAATACACAACACTCACATTCAAACACACAGCACTCATGCACATAACTCACTCAAAGTACACAACACACACACACAACATACTCAAATACACAACATACACACACACAACATACACACACGGCACACCCACAGACACAATACACACACACACACAACATA
>NW_025970626.1:0-11817 GCF_021869965.1 Rhincodon typus | reverse complement strand
CCCTCCCCCATTTCTGATGAAGGGTCTAGGCCCGAAACGTCAGCCTTCCTGCTCCTATGATGCTGCTTGGCCTGCTGTGTTCATCCAGCTCTGCACCTTGTTGTCTCGGATTCTCCAGCATCTGCAGTTCCTACTATCACTGCCAATCTTCTGTTAGGTCTGATTTTTCTGGCTGTGGATCAATGTCAAATGTCCAATTTTGGGTCTGTGGTGGCTTGACCACACCATTTCTGATCAAACCTACATCATTAACTATTTACCCTGCACCTATGGCTTGCTGGTTGTTCAATTCTGGCCTCATCCTAGCGCTCGCCATTCTCAAAACAACTCAACACTACCCCATCAAAAGACTGATATCTTTGGTACACACACTATCTTAGAAGGCCATTGTGCACCTCAGCAAGCAATGGTAGTTAGAGTATGGAATTTACTGCTTGGAAGTGTGGTGCAGCCAAGTTTAACTGAGGCATTCAAGACAGCATTGGATGATTATTTAAATAAAAAACGTACAGGGTTAAAGGAAAAAGCCAGGAGATTAGAACTAAGTTAAAATGCTCAGAGAGTTGATGCAGACACAAAAGATTGAATGACTTCTTCTGCAGTGTAATAATTCTATGACTTTGAGGTAAATTGGCAAAGGGTAAGTGAGAGAAGGGGATGGCTGGTAGACTGTCAGCTGGTTAGATGGCAGTGAGTCAGGTATTAGGTGGGTAGGGTGTTGAAGCTGAATCAGTTTAGGTCGTAAGGGAACTGGGAGTGTTGAGGGGGAGAGAGGGGGCACTTTGATGCTGATTATTTACGTATTTGCCCAAGATTTTGTTCAGGGTTTTGCTGTCAAACACTTCCTCGGTAATTATCCAGGTAAATCCTAGAGAACAGACTTGGAATGTTTCTGTACACCCGACACATTTTGGGTTACAAAAACCAGACTCCGACTATCTGGAGATCGGATGATTTGTGTCAATTTCAACATTATCAGTAACTCTGATGCAGCATTTAAATGAGAGTCTCACAGTGGCTTTGAAGCAGAATCAAACAATTCTTGTCATTCATTTTAATCTACTTTAATCCCACTGCTTTAACACAACCATTTAAATATTGCACCAGAATAATTGCAAGATTTAAATGGTGGAATCTGTTTTGAGATGTCAACTTACAGCTAGAGAGTGTTATGAGCGTCTTTAACCTAAGACACTGTCTCAATTGATTTATCAGTCTCTATTACATAAATATGCCTGGCTTTTAGCTACCAGTAGCTTTTTGGCTGTGCTATCTGCCCAGCATCAGGTTTCAGGATATTGCTTGGGACTGCAGTGAAATTTGCAACATGAGGCTTTAGATGTGATCCATGTATGTGCCAACAACATATACAGGGCAAAGATTTGATTCTGCATCATTAGTAAGAGGAGCTAGGCACAAACTGAAGAAGCAGAAGCTCAAGGTTACTCTGGATTCTTTACTCAGTCACGTGAACATGGCATAGATCAAATCAGATTACAGAGATGAATGCATGGTTCAGAGGCAGATGTGGGAGAGGTGGGTTCTGGTTCATTTGGCGCTGGCATCAGTGCTCGAACATGTGGAATCCGAAGCATGGAATCAACACTTCCTGAGTCATGCTGGAATCAGTGCTCCTGTGAATTACGTAACCAGGGACATAGAAAAGATTGTAAACAAAATAGAGGGATCATGGATCAAATTTGAGAAGATTTGGTAAATCAAACAGTACAGAAAGAGCAACAGAGAAAGTTATTAATGCATGAAATGATGAACAATCCATGTCAGGAAGGTTAGAGTGTATAAAGCTAAGGTAAATCAACAATTAAGTCTTGAGGTTAGAGCAGAAAGATCAAGCTGAAGACTCTATCTGAATGTATGGTACATTTGAAACAAAACAGATAAATAATATGAGACAACAAGGTGTAGAGCTGGATGAACACTGCAGGCCAAGCAGCATCAGAGGAGCAGGAAGGCTGAAGTTTCAGGCCTAGACCCTTCTTCAGAAAATACATCTCCAGAATCTGCAATTCCTGCTATCTCAGATAAATAATATGACCTGGTAGCCATTATAGACGGAAGCCTGCATGATGACATGCAATGGTATCTGAATATTGGAGACTATTAGACATTTAGGAATGACAGCAAAATAGGAAAAGAGAGAGGTGCGATGCTGTTAGTTAATGATGGTATTAGCACAATTTGGTGGGGGAGGGGGGATGGAAATACAAGCTCAGGAAACCAGGAGGTGAAAACAGTTCAGGTAGAAATGAGAAATGGTAAAGGCAGGAAATTATTCATGGCACTGATGTTCAGGGTCCCTAATTATAACTGTATGTTAGGATGGATAATAAAGAAAAAATCATGGGATATTTTCAAAAATACATTGAGATTTTAACCTACATATGGACTGGAAAAAACAGATGGACAAAGGTAGTCCAAATGAAGAGTTCAAATAATGTTGATGAGAGAGTTTCTTAGAACAGCATGCTCAATAGCTGACCAGAAAGCAGGTTATAGTATAACAAAATAGAATTTTTCCGTGATCTCAGAATGAAGGCACCCCGACAATCTACCGTCACAGTCAGTTAGATGGAGAGAGAACTGGGCCTCAAAACTATTTTAAAAACTTAATTAAGGGCAATTTTGAAGGCATGAAATCAGTGCTGGCTAAAGCAAGTTGGCAAATTGGATTAAAGGTAAATAAAAATGCAGTAGGAAACAATTAAGGCAATGTTTCAGGATACACAGAATAGAAATATTTTAACGACTAAGAAAAATTCCAAGGGATGGACCTATGGTGAACAAAAATGCTAAAGATATTATCAAACTTAAAGATGTCAGGAGTGCTTCCTGGTTCTAATACAGGGCTTATTCAGTGGAATGTGGTGTGGTGGAAAACACAGCAGGCAGATGCTTCAGAGGCAAAGAAAACTCTGATTTTATTGGAAAACAAGCAAATTGAATATATTTCAGAAAACAAGAAAGTGAATATCAAAACCTGACTATTTCTGACCGAGACCTGTCTCCCAGTTAATTTGACCCCCAGTTAAGCCTTGCATCCAAGACTTGACACCACGGGTTCAGTAGTTACGGTGAGTGGTTGTTACCTACGCTAACAGGAAGAGAGAGAGAGAGAAATTACTTGCTAACCTGAAACCCTACTCTGCTTCCCTTTTGGGGATTGGGGCAATTCTTTCTCCAATGCCCGGTCTTTCTGCATCCAAAACATACGTCCTTCCTGTCGACTACATCCCTCTTGGTGCCACTTTTTCTTGCCCTGGAAGGGCTTGATCTTGTGGATCTTTCCCTTGTGTACTTTCTCCTCCCCTCCCTCCCCCCCCAACCCCCACCCCCCACCCATTCTGGAAAGTGAGGGATAACAGCCTAATTACAGACTCCTCTGTAATTTGAGGATCCTTAGGGCCAAATGAAAGTTCAGCCTTGACCCGCAACCTTGGTAAGCTGTTTGCCACCAGGATGCAGAGCCAATGAGCCTGGTCACCATCCCTAAGGTTGTCCCGTTCCAGGTTCCCTCCATAGGCGCTCGCATAAACAGGCCACAGCCTGTTAGCAAAGGCCTGCAGTGTTTCTCCTGCCCACCCCGTACGGTGTTTTCTACCCGGGAGAATGGTCTCCCATCATTGTACCCCACTGCCTCCAGGATCTCTTCCTGGATGGCTGCAAAGGTGTTGCGTCCCCATTTGCTATCTGCAGAGACGGCCTTGTACAGCCTGCTGTCCAAAGGGAACAGCAACAACTTGGCTATTTCTGCATCATCATACCCATTAATCTCCCCAACCTCCTCCACTATCATGAAGTGGACAGTCAGGTGACCTTTATAGGTCAGCTTCTCCACATGGGCCACCATGGCCCTGAGCTGCTGAGTTCAATGTGGGGATTCAAACCGGCTCTCCAAATCCCCCTGCTCCTGACCATCCTGGGGCGCACCATACTTGTGCTGTTGTACCAGGCACATTGGCCCCAATCCTGACTATTCCCTCACTGGCCCTTTGCCCACCCCATACCAGCTGCTGGCCGGGGCCTGCTCCCGGTGCCCTTGGTACTGATCGAGCGTCCACCTGCTGCCTGACCGGCTCAGCTCCTGGTACTGCAGTTGGTGAGTCAGAGATCACCCCTGCCCGCAGTCTAACCGCTCTTCCTGCTACCACACCGGGCCTCCCCCCGGTGTCCCAGGTGACCGAGCGTCCTCAACTGCCCCACCATCTCCACTCACCCTGCCCCCTTGCCCCTTCCTGCGCATCTGAACTGCTCCCGGGCTGACCAGGCACACCGTGCCTCTCGCCTGGCGAAGTTGGCAGATCTGTTCCTGGCAGGGCCTGTGGTCTCCCCTGCTGAACCCTTCACCGCAGGATACCAGGTAGGCTGCCTGTATATCTTTCAGCCTTTCCTCCTGCACCTTGACTTGATCCCCCAGATGCTGGTTTTCCTGCTTCAGCATTTGTTCATTATTTTTGGCCTCTTGTGGCCTGACGCTGCAAGTAATCCATCTGATTCCTGTATCTTGCCTCCACCTGCTATCTTTCCCCTGCCTCTCCCGCTGCAGGTCCTCATGCAGCATATAACTCATTCTGGTCCTTAGGGTGCAGCCCTCCTCTGCCACACTCAGCACTGCCTTTAACTCCTCAACCCTCCTGTCCAGCACGTGGACCTGTCTCTGCAGGCATAGGAGCCAGATTGCCTTTTCTATGGGGCACTTATGCTCCTTACTCTCTGTCCACTGGGCTGCTGCCTCAGGTGGACGTTCTATCCTCAGTAGGTCCAGTACCCACCTTTTTGAAATATTCACTTTTTTGAATACAAAGAGGAAATCCTCTCTTCCATCAAGTTCTTGGCCTGTGTTACACCCCCCAGGGCACCAAATTCACTCTGCCAGTGTCCCTTCGAGGTCGCCATTCTGCAGGGAGAGCTGTCTGATTTATTGTTCACCAGCTCCCTGGTTCTGACACTGGGCTTGTGTAGTGGAATGTGGTGTGGTGGAAAACACAGCAGGCAGATGCTTCAGAGACAAAGAAAACTCTGATTTCATTGAAATACAAGCAAATCGAATAAGTTTGCAGAAAATAAGAAAGTGAATATCAAAACCTGCCTATCTCTGAGATCTGTCTCCCAGTTAATTTGACCCCCAGTTAAGCCTTGTATACAAGACTTGACACAATGGGTTTAATAGTTACAGTGTGTGGTTGTTCCCATTGCTAACAGGAAAAGAGAGAGGGGGATTACTTGCTAACAAGAAGTCCTATCCTGCTTCCCTTCCTTAGGGGTGCCCTATACCATTAGCCCCGAACCGCTCCTTCCCCTATCTAAGGCTAGCCAAGCTGGGTTAGAGAGTCTCAATAATCTTAGGCTCACCCCTGGAGTGAAATGCGATTTTGACTGCCCCTTGTCCAAAGCCTTTTGCCGTAGCTGGGAGTTAGCAAAGGGCTGCGAGAGCTCATAACCATCAGTCTAATGGTGTCCTCTAATGCGGTCAGGTGCACTGGACCTGACCGGTGAGTATCTTGGGTTTTCTTTCTTTTCTTGGTTGTCCTTGCGAGCAGGTTGTTGTCTTAGATGGTGATGGATTTTGTTGGTGTTGCCCCCGGTCTGTGTCTTGTGTCTCTGAATGCTTTCAGTCGCCTCCAGACGTCGAGTGGAGGTTTGTGGTTGGTTGATGGTGTTCGGTGGTTGCAAGGGCTGCTCTCGATGTGGAGGGTTCGTGGAGTCCTTGACTCGGAGGGAACTTTTCTCTCAATCGGTAAGCCTGACTGATCTCCTTTCCCTTCCTAGACAACAAGGTGCAGAGCTGGATGAACACAGCAGGCCAAGCAGCATCATAGGAGCAGAAAGGCTGACATTCTAGGCCCGAAACGTCAGCCTTTCTGCTCCTGTGATGCTGCTTAGCCTGCTGTGTTCATCCAGCTCTGCACCTTGTTGTCTCGGATTCTCCAGTCTCTGCAGTTCCTACTATCTCCTTTCCCTTCCTTGTGGCTTTGGCTCAAGGACTCCTTTGCAAGGGGAACCTGCTTCTTGCTCGGACTCTCAAACTCCTCTCATGAACCTCTCACACTGGGCGCTTATGGAGCACACCTCAGATCTGATGAAGGGTCTCGGCCGGAAACGTCAGCTTTCCTGCTCCTCTGATGCTGCTTGGCCTGCTATGTTCATCTAGCTCTACACCTTGTTATCTCAGATCACACACACCTAGTTGGAATCGGGGCGAGTTGCTGGCATCGCAGTGCCCAGTGCTGGGATCGGGGTCTCCAGTTGTACTCAACCACAGGCCCTCTTACCTCCTGCCAAATCTGGTTTCAGCTGCCGAGCTATTGTTCCTCATCTCGGGGCTGAATGAGCTTCCTGATCACCGGAAGAGGTGGGAATGGCTTTTAGATTGAGGTGAATGGTTTGGAATGTTCAGTATTTCCCTTGTATTTGCAATGTTTTGAATAGTAGTGTGAATGTTTCTGCAAGCATTAGTGGAACAGGTTTGCATGTAGCGCAAATGGTGTGGAATGTTTGGTATTTTTTGTGCCTGAGCACTGGCTGGAAAATTGTGTGGTTTTGTACCTCTGCAGGCTCCAGAAAGTCTGAGATAGCAGGAACTGCAGATGCTGGAGAATCTGAGATAACAAGGTGTAGAGCTGGATGAAAACAGCAGGCCAAGCAGCATCAGAGGAGCAGGAAAGCTGACGTTTTGGGCCTAGACCCTTCTCGAAACGTTAGCCTTCCTGCTCCTCTGATGCTGCTTGGCCTGCTGTGTTCATTCATCCAGAAGGTCTGAAGTTGTTGAAGTTGTTTGTTTCCTGCAGTCTGGTTTCCATTGTTTAAGTCGGGGTGTGAATGGGGGCTTCCTTTAGTTTCTGCAAGCTAACCCCTGTACCAGACATCTACCCCGGGGTTGCGCATTACCCAGTCTGTCCCAACCAGCCTTTCCCTGGTTCAGTTGCAGCCCATGGTTTTTTGAGTCCAAAAGTTCAGTGAATTTTAATTCAATGTAGTTTCCACAAACTTCTGTCTTCAGAGGTTTTAGTCCAGGGTATACCCGTAAGCTGATGGGGATTTTTGCCCCACCTTACAAAGAAAAAGCATTATTATGCAAAGACAGGTCAGGATGTTGCACAGAATATGAAAACAAATGGCAAGAAAAATGGACACATTCAAGCACTAACGGAAGCTGTCTGGAAAACATAAAAAATTTATAAATGTTTAATACAGAAGAATTAACAAAATGATCATTAGACCTTTTGAAAGACAGTCTGAAAAAAATTGTTTTGGAAAATAAGGAGATGACAGGTAAATTGAACAGATATTTTCTATCCATCTTCAATACTGAGAATGTAAGTAACTTCCCAGGAGCTGCTGTAAGTCAGGAAGTGGAACAAAGAGAGGAACTCAGGAAAATTACAATTACGTGAGAAGTGACAGAAAGTAAATTGTTGGGGTTGGGGCAGACAAGTGCTAGGGTCCTGATGGATTACGTCTGAAGGTCTTAAAAGAGGTGGCTAGTGAGGTAGTTGATGCATTGGTTTTAAGTTTTAATTTTCCTAGAGTTGAGGAAGATCCAATTTAATTGGGAAATAGCAAATATAATTCTTTATTCAAAAAAGAGGGAGATGGTAAGCAGCAAACAAATGGCTTACTTTTGATCCTTGTTTGTAAATTTGTATATTCATATGTTGTTGCTAGTTTCAATCTCACCTGCAGCAATATGTGCCCATAATGTTTTGAACTGTTGTGTTTCTTTAATATGCCAGCATTCCAGTTCCCTTCAACCTTTCCCTTCTTCCAGAATGGCTGCCAGGTATCTGCTGTTCTCCAGAACACTAGTTGGTCAAGGTCTGTGCAGCATCCCATGAGTTAGTGTGAGAGGCTCATATTGGCGAGGAGGTGGTGATGGTGTGATAGATTTGAGAGGGCAGGTGAACTCCAATCATGCTGACAGAGCCTGGAAGACCATGGGTTCCTTTTTTAAATTTTTTATCCTCTTCAGGCTGACCTTAACTTCGCAGGAAAACAACGATGATTTTCCCAATTAAACTAAAAGCCTAATATACTCTAGTGACCCAATTACATCCTGATTTGACCCTGATTTGAAAATGTGAATTGGAAATTTTGCAGGGAGCGTAGCTGTCTCTCCAGGTGCATCACTTAAAATAGGACCATTTAGAGTTATTTTTTCCTGGAGAATCAATAACTTTGGGATTTTACCTGCCCACTTTCTGGTTCATGGTTAACCTTAAATCTGATTCCACTAACTTTGTTTTATATCAACTGATCTCAGTTGGGACAGCTTTTGAGAAAATTAAAACTTGTTGTAATCCTCAATGATTCTGAGAGAGGAAAAGATTGCCAAGGATTTACTTCCCTGCTCATATGTTTGTATGGTAGATAGTCAGAAGATCAATATCAGCTGAATACAGGTCTAAGGCTCACAGAAATAGTTCTGTGGTAAAATATTTGTTGGAACCTACTGTCAAATCTGACGCATTAAGCCTGGTGCCCATTATATCCCAATGACAAGCCAACAGCTTCATGAAACCAGATAGTAATATTAGTACAAAGTATTGTGCAAATATAAAAGGCAAACATAATTTGTAATGCTTAAAAATGCATCTCTAATGAGGCTCTTTAACTTTTGCAATCTATTCATCAGTCTGCATGTGTGCTTATGCGGTCCACTGGGTTCAGAATGGGAAAATAAGCCAGAGCTTTGTTAGAGGTTTGAGGAGACGACAGGGAATTATGAATATTGGTCATATTTTAATGAATTTAAATGAAGCAAAAATTTTAAAAGTTTCTTCAAGAAGATCACTCATTTCAAAAGTAGTGTTGGACAGGAGGGCCTGATGCTTGCTGTGCAATATGAAAGCAATTTTACTACTTTCAAGAATGCAAATGGTTTTAGTTTGTTCTCAACTCAGTTGAATATCTTTCATCTTATCCTTCCTTGCCTGCAGGTGGGATATATCACTATCTTGTACGTCACATTAACTGGTCTCATTGGACAGACTTTAGATTAATTATGTACAGTAAAAATAAATTTGAAATATACATGTTCATGTCTAAATTGGTTTGAATGTAAAGCAAAGTAACTTAGAAAGCTAATGGTGAAGTAACTAACTCTGAACATATGCTGCATGAGTATAATTTGTACAAAAATATTTTACTTACTTCAAGTTTGAATCTATAATGAGTTCTGAACATGTTTTATGACCTTCACAAATCATGTTAGATGATCATCATAGATCATGATAGTGGATTACTAGAAATTCTGGTATTACCAGCATAAATCATAACATAATCATTGTAGTAACTGAACAATGCTAATAGATTGCATAATTCCCACAACGTCATGTCCTGCTAATACCATTAAAATTAATCTGTGGGAGAGGATCACATTCATCATTGAGTAACAGGGCAATTGGTTTCAATTGGATTCAAATAAATTGCTGAGAGGGATCATTAGAGATCCATTGCATGATCATTAGGAAATTTGAGGATTAACTGACAAACATGATTGATTTTTTTGAGGAAAAAGTTGTTATTAAAAGTGAAACTCCAGTTGATGCAATGTGACCTGGAAATTAATCTTTTCCACACCCTCACCACACCCCTCCCTCCCGCCACCCCCAGCACCCATCAAACCCTTCACAACCCCAACCAACTCTTCCCAATTCCCAACAGGATAAATGATCTACTGTGTCATTACATTATTCAAAAGTGTTAATAATTAGATTGCTATATGTATGTATAGATGCCCATATCACTCACTACTTTATGCGCTGTTCTACAAGCACATAGTGAGGTCTGAGAAATACAATACTGCTTAACAGCTCCAGAATTTGTGTCTATAATGTGACAAAGTCAAACCTTTTGTAATTGCAAAGCATAACAAAATAGGTCAATTTTATGCCATTTCTTGCCGTCCCTTTAAATTTCAAAGTGCATCATTAAAGGCTTCTGCAAAAACTAGGTAGGTGTTTACTTACGTTAGCACCCGGAATCGCAGCCAAGAACATGATATGTGGTGCAACTTACATTTAACAGAAAGAAATATGTCAAACAGAGCAAGATGACATTTTCAGACGTAACCTGAGGTAGATGCTGTCAACTGCCAATGCAAATGGCTCTTTATTGAGCAGTATTTATTGGCCAGGTTTGATTGGCTGCCAGATGGGAGCCCGAGTTACAATATGTTAATGAACACAGAAATTGCTGGAAAATCTCAGCAGATCTGGCTGCATCTGTCGAGAGAAATTAGAGTTAACAATTTGTGTCAATGACCCTTCTTTAGAATTGAAGTTCTGAACCCAAAACATTAAATCTGATGCTGCTGAACTGCTCAGCTTTTCCAGCAATTTCTGCTTTTGTTTCTGATTTCCAGCATCTGCAGTTCTTTCCATTTTTAACATGTTAATGAAGCCCTGTGTTAAGATTGGCAGGGCCTCCACATCTCAGTCTTATTATTTTCTCCAGATGTTTGTGGCCACTCATTGGATCCTCCCTATATCCCCATTAATATTGGGATCTGTGCATATGAATATTCAAAAAGCTTTGTTTAAAATACCACACAAAAGTCCAGTGAAGAAGATTGATTTCACCGAGATTGACAAATAGTTTTTGCTTTCATTAAGGAACTGGTTGCATTAATATGGATTGAAGAACATTGCTGATCGTAAAGGCTTTCTGCCAAGCCTGCTTACTGGTGGGAATGTACAAGAATCAGTGTTAGGACCATTGTTCTTCATTATCTATAAGCATATGCAATAACTTTAGAAGACGAAATGTAAGTCATCATTGTGCAACACAGGTGCTACTGAATCCTTCAAAACTTTGGACTCTTTGTTGCTCCAATTGATTCGTTTCTGATCCTGATTTGAAAGATTCAGCATTCACCAAAGTTAAAACCCTTCACACTGAACCTCTGTATTCATAGAAGCTTTCTAGACATGTTAAGGGGATTTATTCAAAAACTAAGATGACAACATTAAGAGTCAAGGAATTGAAAGAAGCTGTATATGATCCTTATCAGGTTGTCTGTCACTGGCATCAAGGAACCATACATAGAGATAAGGATCTGACAGGAACGTTTCTTTTTCCAGGAACATGCTTGGCACATACTATGGTAGTTTTCCAATTGGCACAAATGAATTAAAATACATTTCCGTTGCAGGATTCCAACAAAGATCTCATTGCTGATCACCAGACTGATGCAGAAAGTTTGCAATCTCAGGGCTTTCATCAGTCATCAGTCATCTTCAGATCATAGGTGAAGAATAGCTGAAGTATAGAATTCAACATTTGGATTCAGGACCCTGTAAAAACAATTTTATTAATTATGGGATATGTTCAGTGGGTAAGATAAATTGTTTAGAGGAACAACACCTATCTGAACGTCCTAGGAGCTCAAAGGCAGGCATATGCTTGCTTGCAGGAAGCATGTAAATTAAAACAACACAGAGATAGTGCAGATATATTTAAAGATTGTTTTACCAACCTTGGTCATTAAGTAGATTCAAAACATGCAGTTAAACAAAGTAGGGGGCATATAAAAATAAATAGCACTAAGGAGGCAGATAAGGAACCTATAAATTGTTTCTACATAAATTTCAGTAGTGTTTGAAAAAAAATCTTAGAACTACAATCAAGTGTCATATTGGGAAATTTAAATATTTTCTCATTGCTGTAATATGGCTAGTTGAAAAGGTTGGGAGGGAAATTCATCTAAAAGGCTGCAAGGATTCTGAAAATATAGTCAATTATTGTGGAGAGATAGTAGGAACTGTAGATGCTGGAGAATCTGAGAAAACAAGGTGTAGA
>NW_025970625.1:2508-11822 GCF_021869965.1 Rhincodon typus | reverse complement strand
TCAGGCTGGGAAGCAGGTTTGTAGTGGAATTCTCCAGGGGCTGCTACTGGGACGTTTGTCGTTCCTGATAGATAATTAATTATCTTGATCGTGGTGTGCAGGGGACAATTATCAAGTTTGCAGATGCCATTAAACTTGAGAATTGTAAATTGTGAGAAGAATAGTGTGGAACTCCAAAAGTGCATTGAAGAGTTGATGGAATGGGCAGATAGGTGGAAGATGAGGTACAATGCAGAGAAGTGTCAGGTGATGCACTTTGTGTTTCAAGTGTTTTTCCTACCAATGTAAAATAGGGGTATGGACGTGCACAGTTGAAATGATGGTAGTGGTACAGCTGGAGAGAGCAATAAATAAAGCATACAGCCTTTATTAATAGGGGTATAGAGTACACGAGTAAGAAGTTGATGATATTGAAGTTCTGCAAGGGAACTTAAATCTCAAATGGAGTATTGTGCACAGTTGTGGCCTGCGCATTATAGGAAGAAGGTAAATGCATTGATGTGCTGATTATTACTAGAATGGTTCCAGGTAGGAAAAGCTTCAGCTGCAAGAATAGATTGAAGAGTTTGGGATTGTTCTCTCTCAACAGCAGGCTGAGAGGAGATGGAATTGAGGTTTTTAGAAATCGTGAGTGGTCTGAACAGAGTAAATAGGGAGAAGATGTCCCTGCTCGTAGAAGAGCTTTATCACACAGTGTGTAATTAGTTATGGAGTGCACTGCTGTAAATTTGATGAATGAGGTTCAACGGAGACGGACAGAGGGAATTGGATGAAAATGGTGTGCAGGTGATAGGCGCAAAAAGGATTTGCATGAGATGGTAGAGACAACTCAGTATGATGGGCCAAATGGCCTCCTTCTTCTTCTGTACTTTTGCGATTTGGTGTATCCAAAAATTACCTGAAATTTATTACAAACACCAATAAAACAACACTGTTACTACTTAACCATCTTTCAAAGGATTACTTTGACTTCAGATTGGTTTTGTGGACTCTCCGAAGACAGTTAACATCGGGTTTAAAATGACACAGACGCAGAGGGTCAACACTGAAACAGTACCTCATTGCAGTAGGGTTAGAATTGAGGATGCGCCCCTTGATTGGACAGCCAGTACTGAGATTTTGCAGGTCTATCACAGTGTAAATATTGAATGAATGCCTCAGTGTCAGAGCGTCAGAACTGTGGGAGTGCATTATTGTCAGAGGGTCAGGACTGAGGGACTGCCTTATAGCCAGTGCGTCAGTTCTGAGGCAGTGCCTCAACGCAATAGATTGAGAAATGTGGTAGGAGGCACATGACTAGAAGGTCAGCCGTAAGCTTTTGCAGCTCTATCAGAGGGTCAGTACTCAGCCAGTGCCTCATTGACAGAGGGTCCATACTGAGGTATTGAAGCACTGTTAGAGGGTTAGCACTGAGGGAGTGCTTCCTTGTCAGAGATTCAGAACTGAGAATGTGCCTTATTGTCAGAGGCTCATTCCTGAGGGAGTGCCTCATTGTCAGAGTGACATAATCATATAGCCCTCCCTCACCTCTAAACCTTAATATTGATCCTCTGATAATTTGGCACTGCCTCAGCACTGACCTTCTTACAATGAGGCACTGCCTCAGGACTGACCCACTGATAATGAGGTGATTCCTCAGTACTGAACCATTGACAATGTGACACTCCATTAGTATTGACCTTCTGATAATAGGGTTCTCCTCAAGTACTGACCCTCTGACGGTTCTGCACTGCCTCAGTACTGACCCTCTAAATCTGCCAATCCCTCAATTCTAACCTCCTTACAATGAGGCATTACCTCAATACTGACCGGGAAGGTGGCACTGCCTCAGCATTGACTATCTGACAATAAAGTAATCACACTGGACTGACCATTCAACAATGACATACTGCCTCAGAAGTGACCCACTTACAACAAGGCACACACTCAGTACTGACCCACTGATAATGATGCTCTTCCTCAGTACTAACCCTCTGAGAGTGCTGCACTACCACAGGACTGACTCAATTCTGAACACCTTACAATGAGACACCGGCTCAGTATTGACCCTTTGATCATGAGGCACTGACTCAGTTCTGACCCTATTACATTGACAGCGCATCACTTCTTCATTGTTGATTCTCTGGCAGTGCAGAATTCCCGCATGACTGACCCTCTCACAGTGCAGCATGCCTTTAGTACGGAACCTCTGACAGTGCAGCTCCCCTCAGTGCTGTCTCCAACCGTGAAGCATTCTCTTTCTATTGACTCTCTGATAGTATTTAGGGGAGTGCTGCACTGTTGGCGAGTCAGTACTGAGGAAAATCTGCATTGTCAGAAGGCAAAAATTAATGGAGTGCTGGGGTCAATTTTAAAGGGGTTTTGCACTGTCGTAAATTCCACGAGGGCGGTGCGGTGGCTCGGTGGTTAACACTGCTGTCTCACAGCGCCAGTGACCCAGGTTCGATTCCACCCTTGGGCGACCGTCTGTGTGGAGTTTGCACATTCTCTGTGTCTGTGCGGGTTTGTGTGTCCTCTGGGTGCTCCGGTTTTCTCCCACAGTCCAAAGATGTGAAGGCGAGGTAGATTGGCTATGCCAAATTGCCCATAGTGCCCAGGAATGTTTAGGTTAGGTGGCTTAGACATCGGAATAGGCCTGTGTGGGATGCTCTTCGGCGGGGCATTGTGGACTTGTTTGGCTTAATGGCCTGTTTACACACTGTAGCGATTCTATGAATCAATATTAAGGGAGTGCTCCAGTATCAGAGGGTCAATAGTAAGGGAACACATCTCACTCAAAAGGTTAGTGCTGAGGGAATACCGGTATATCAGAGGGTTAACATATGGCAGAAATGCACTGTCAGATGGTCAGCCACCACTACTCCAGAGTATGTTGTACTGTTGGAGGGTCAGTACTGAGGGAGTGCCTCATAGTCAGGAGGGCCAGCTCTCTGGCAGTGCTTCTTTGTTAGTGTGCCACTCCCTTAACGCTGAAACTCTGACAGTGCAGCACACCCTTAATATTGACCCTGTGACATTGCAGCATTCCCTTTATATTGGCCTTTCAAAAGAGCGGCACTCCCTCAGTGAAGACTGTCTGACAATGCAGCTTTCCCCCACTACTGAGCTTCTGACAGCGCAGCATTCTGTCATCATTGACCCTCTGACAGTGTAGCACATGCTTCATATTGACCCTCCAATATTGTGGTACTCCCGCAGTGATGATACTCTGACAATGCAGCACTCCCTCAATACTAACTCTCTGATTAAGCACTCCCTCAGTGCTAAGCCTCTGACAATGGAGCATTCTGTCACTACTGACCCTTTGCTGTGCTGCTCTGCCTGAGCACTCACTCGCTGAAGTTGCAGTACACCATCAATAATTGCCCTCCGAAAATGCACCACTTCCTTAATACTGACCCTCGATAGTGGAGCATTCCCTTAATATGGACCCTCTGATAGCGTAGCATTTTTTCAGTATTTGCCTGCTCACAGTGCAGCACTCCCCTAATATCAAAGCTCTGAGGGTGAAATACTCCTTTAATATTGACCATCTTAGAGTGCAGCATTCCCTCAGTGCGAACTCTCTGCAAGTGCAGTAATCCCTTATTATCGGACCACAAGCAGTGTGGCACTCCCTGAATACTGGCCCACCAACAGTGCAGCACTCCCTGAATTTTGGCCATCGAGAATGCCCTTAATATTGACCTGTTTGCAGTGCAGTACTCTCCTAATATCAAACCTCTATCAGTGGGTCCGCACTGCGGGAATGCCCCATTGTCAGCAGGTCAATTGTGAGGCAGTGTCACTTTGTCAGAGGGTCAATATTGAGGTAGTGCCTCATTTTAAGAGGGTCAGAATTAAGGAAGTGCCTCACAACACAGAGTCAGTACTGAGGTAGTGTCGCACTGTCAGAGGATCAGTTGAGGGAATGCCTTGTTGTCAGCGCATCAGTTCTGAGGCAGTGCCACCATGTAATGGATTTAGAATTGAGGGAGGATGACATGATTAGAAGGTCAGTAGTAAGATATTGCAGTCAGAGTGTCACGACTAAGAGAGTACATCATAGTCAGAGGGTTTGTATTGAGGTATTGAAGAACTGTCAGAGACTCCGTATTGAGGGAGTGCTTCCTTGACAATGACTCCCTCTGCAGGGCTATCGTGTCATTTCTGGAGAGTCAGTCTTGAAGGAGTCACCCATTGAGAAAGAATCAGTTCTGATGAAGGGCCTCATTATCAGAGGGTCACTACTGAAGGGGTTGTAAGTGGGTCAATTCTGAAGCAGTGCCTCATTGTAAGGGGGTCAGAATTGTGGGTGTGCCTCACGACTGAAGAGTCAGCACTGATGTACTTCAGCTCCACCAGAGGGTCAGTTCTGAGGCAGTACCTCACGACTGGAGGGTCAGCCCTGAAATACTGCTACATTGTCAGAGTGTCAGTTCTGAGGCAGTGTCTCTTTGTCAGAGTGTCTGTCGCTGTTCTGCAAAGCAGTCACCCAGTCTGCACTTCATTTCCCTAATGAGATGCTGTCAGTGGGTCGATTGTCAGGCAGTGCCTCAATGTAATGGGATCAGAAGTTAGAGGATCACATTTAGAGGATCAATACTGAGGACTGCAGCATTATCAGAGGGTAAGTACTGAGGGAGGGCCTAATCGTCAGCGGGTCAGTACAGAGGCAGTGCCTGTTTGTAAGGGGGTCAGTCTGTTCTGAGGATTGTTACCGGGTCAGTACTGAGTGAGTGCCTCATTGTCAGAGATTCTATTCTGAGGCAGTGCCTCAATGTAATGGGGATGGATTGAGGGAGGACCATATGATTAATGGGTTATCTCTGAGGTAGTGAACCGCTGTCAGACGGTCCAAACCGTGGAGTGCATTATAGTCAGAGGGTCAATACTGATTCAATGGTCAAAATTGGGGGAGTGCCACACGGTTCGAGAGTCAGTACTGAGGTATTGTAGCAGTGTCAGAGGGTCAGAACTGTGGGAGTGCGTTATTGTCAGATTTGCAAGCTGAACTAGTGCCTCATTTAAGGGGGTCGGAATTGAGGAAGTTCATCATGTTTACAGGATCATTACTGAGGAAGGGCCCCATAATCAGCAGATCAGCATAGAGGGAGTACCTTATTATCACGAGGTCAGTTCTGAGGCAGTGTCTCATTGTTAAAGAGTGATCTGTAAGGGAGTGACTCGTTGTTAGAGGATCCATTCCGAGGCAGTCCCTCAATGGGATGGAGTAAGAATGAGGGAGTGTCAAATGTCAGGGGCTCAATATTGAGGTATTGAAGAACTGTTAGAGTGTCAGTACTGAGGTGATGCAGCACGGTCAGAAGGTCAGAATGATGGGAATGCCTTATCGTCAGCGGGTCAGTTCTGAGGCATTGCCTAATTGCAAAGGGATTAGAATTGTGGGAGTTTAGATGGTCAATACTGAGGTAATGCATTACTGTCAGAGGGTCAGGATCGAACGAGTGACTCATTATGAAAGGGTCTGTACTGAAGGAGTACCTTATTGTCAGTCGATCAGTTCTGAGGCATTACCTCTTTGTCAGAGGATCTGTTCTGAGGGATTGCCTCATTGTCAGAGGATCTGGAGTGAGGCACTGCCCGGATGTAATCGGGTCAGAATTGAGGGTCTGCCACAGGATTAGAGGATCAGTACTGAAGTAGTGCAGTACTGTCATAGGATCAGTACTGAGGGAGTGCCTCATTGTCAGAGGGTCAGTACTGAGATAATTAAGCACTGTCAGTGGGACTCTGGGCTTCAGTTACTGGAAGATCAGAGTAAAAAAGCATGAAAGTCATGCTATAAAGTAGTGCTTTCAGCTCCAGTTGAGTACATAGTGAATTCTGAGCACCATATTTTAGGAAGGACATTAAGTCCCTGGAAAGGGAGGAAAGGAAATTGAGCAGAATGACAGCAGCACTACATCCAGGAGGTGGAAGCATACTTGGAAATTTGTGCCCCTGCCTTTAAACTCAATTGCAGTAAAAGATGAATTGTGAGTGTTTTAGATAGTTAAATGGTCTTCAGATTGGTTTCACAGGTCGGCGCAATATCGAGGGCCGAAGGGCCTGTACTGCGCTGTAATGTTCTATGTAATGCTCTATGTTCCAAGCTGTTGAAATGGGGAGACAGGAATGTGGGTTAAAAGGTCAAGACAAAGTTACAGGGTGAGCGAGATTAAAGATCAAATTCACCATTGAACTCAAAGCAAAGGCAAAGGTAACGAAAACAGAAGCTGTTGGAAAAGTTCAGCAGGTCTGGCAGCCTCTGTGGAGGCAAAAAAACAGAGTTAAAGTTCCAGGTCCGGTGACCCTTCCACAGAACACAAAGGCAGTGGTAATTGTTGTTGAGAAAGTCAAAACATTGGCCTACATTCAATACTGAGTTCAACAGCTTTAGACCCATTAACACAGTCCTCTGTTTGGATATACTTTCCCCCAGTGATTGCATCCTGTCTTCATGCTTTACTTCCTTATCAATCAGATCTTCATTCTACCATTCACACCTGCTCTGGAGCAATGCTTTATCTCTCCTCTACAACCTTTACCACTCTCTTTCCCCTTTTATTCGTTGGCACACTTTGATCTGCAAACCCCCTCACTCTCTAATTTACGCTAATAATCCATTCGGTTCCATGTATTTCTCTATCCCCTTTCGACAGGATCATATCCATCAAATTTCCACTTCACTTCAATTGCAAAACGTTTCACTGGACTCAAAACAGTATCTTCCTCTTTCCACAGAGCGGGGCGGGGGTGTCGGTGCCTAGGGAGGGGCCGCACTATCGAGCGGGGTGGTGCGGGGAACGGTGTCGTTGCTGACGGTGATGGTTCAGAATTTGAAAACAAGAGATCTCGCGCTTGCGGATCACGCACCTATCTACACCTCCGCTGTAATTCCGCCGAACACCTGGTCTTTCTTCGTCCATACTTCATCACTGGTGCACACCTGAGGTTGGAAGTCTGTTTCTGGGTATACCATCTTTGTTGAGCCTTGCACGAAGTCTTCTGTGAGGCTTGTTCCTCCGTCTTGGCTCTGTATGTTACCCTGTCTGTTGGGGCCATGATATGGTGGCTGTCAGTGCAGGTTGAGTTGAGCTGATGAGTGGGTGAGTACGCAGCAGATGAACCATCTCTCTGATAAATGTGCAGTTATCTACTTTAGGGGCAAAAACTGAAAAGCCATTTAATATCTGAAGGGTGATAGATTGGGAAAGGGAGGAGTGCACTGAGACCTTCGTGTCATTGTACCTGTCGCTGAAAGCAAGTATGACCCTGACACTGACCCTGACCCTGACCCTGACCCTGACCCTGACCCTGACCCTATTGCAGGTGGTGAATAAGGCAGATGGCTTGTTGGCTGCTTTATTGAAGGGATTCATGGATTGGTTATAGTGACAGTGAGTGAAAGATTTACCAGAGTGATTTCATGGATGGTGGTATTGAGAGATGAATGGAGACTGGATCAGTTAGGGTTATATGCGTTGGAGTTGAAAAGAAGAACGGGCACCTGTTGGAAGCCATAAATTTAAAGAGGACTGGACAAGGTAGTTGCAGTAAGGATGTCCTCAATGACTTAGGAGCCCAGAAATAGGGCTTAGAGTGAAGGAGGTAAAGGAGATCATTTAGGAAATGAGAAGAAATGTCTTCACCCAGACAGAGGTCAGCCTGTGGAATTTTGTCTGGGAATTGTTGATGTCAAACCATTGACTATTTTCAAAGAGAAATTGGATATGGTGCTTCGGACTAAAGAGAACAAAGACAGTGGGTAGAAACAGCGTGAGTTCAATGATCAGCCATGATCACGTTGAAAGGTGGAACAGGCTTGAAGTGCTGAAGCGTATTCTTCCATGTTTCTATGAACCAAAGGAGACAAGATTGACTGGAATGACCCCAAGGGTGAGGACTTCAGGGTTTTTTTAAAATTCATTTGTGAGATCTAAAGATCGCTGGCTTGTCCAACTTTATTGGATGCCATTAGTTGCCCCATGCAAAGGTGGTGTTGAGCTGCCTTCTTGAACCACTCCAGACATTGTGCTGACAGTTGATCCACAATCATTAGAATCCCTACAGTGTTGAAACAGGCCATTTGGCCCAACAAGACCATAATGACTCCAAAAAGCATTCCACCAGACTAACCCCACCTCCCCCCACCCCCACCGCCACCCCGCCACCACCCTATCCCTGTAACCCTGCACTCCCCATGGATAATTCACATAACTACTCATCCCTGGACACAATGGGCAATTTAGCGTGGCCAATTCATCTAATCCACACATCTTTAGTCTGTCGGAGGAACCCGGAGCACCTGGAGGAAACCCACAAAGACATGGGAAGAATGAGCACACACCCACACACAGTCACCTGAGACTGAATTGAACCCAGATCTCTGGTGTTGTGTGGCAGCAGTGCTAACCAGTGGCCACTGTGCTGCTCATAAGGAAAATATTGTGAGGAAGGGAGGTCCAGGGTTTTGACCCAGCGACAGTGAAGGAATGATGACATATTTAAAGTTTGAAGGGGATCTTGTCGGGAGTGGTGTTCCTATGTGTCCGCTGCCCTTGTCCTTCGAGATGTAAGTAGTCACGTGTTTGCTAAGTGCTGTCTGAGGATTTTTGGTGGAATTTCTGCAGTGTACCTTATAGATGGTGCACACTGCTGCGACTAAGTGTTGGTGGTGGAGGGAGTGAATGTTTGTGGATGTGGTGCCAATCAAGTGGGTTGCTTTGTCCTGAACAGTGTTGATCTTCTTGTGTTGTTGGAGCTGCACCTGTCCAGGCAAGTGGGGAATATTCCATCAAACGCCTGACTTGTGTCTTAATGTGGAGAGATTCAGAAGCTCAGATTGTCCTTAGCCTTCTGAATGATGAAAAGTCTGCTGAGTGACTACATCGCCTGGAATTTGCCGGTCTGTTCAGTTGTTGAGGCATTTACAACCAAGTCCTTGGAGGTGGAACAGTTGTTGCCCTGTAAATTTGATGTTTCAGTTCCATATGCATTCATTATGTTGCTTCCTCTCCATGTCCTGCTCTGACAGGTGCAACAGTATCCCACAACATGAGCAGACGGTTGCTGCATCTTTCCTCGTCCTCTGCCCCACACAACAGCATTCTGACAATATGAGCCTCATACATAACTCCCCCAATTTAGAACATAGAACATAGAACATTACAGCTCAGTACAGGCCCTTAGGCCCCAGATGTTGCGCCGACCTGTGAAACCAATCTGAAGCCCATCTAACCTAAACTATTCCATTATCATCCATATGTTTATCCAATGACCATTTAAATGCCCTTAAAGTTGGCGAGTCTATTATTTTTGCAGGCAGGGCA
>NW_025970625.1:0-2408 GCF_021869965.1 Rhincodon typus | reverse complement strand
CACTGTCTACCCTATCTAATCCTCTGATCATCTTGTGTGTCTCTATCAAGTCTCCTCTTAACCTTCTTCTCTCTAACGAAAACAACATCAAGACCCTGAGCCTTTCCTCATAAGACCTTCCCTCCATACCAGGCAACATCCTGGTAAATCTCCTCTGCACCCTTTCCAATGCTTCCACATCCTTCCTGTAATGTGGTGACCAGAACTGTACGCAATACTCCAAGTGCGGCCGCACCAGAGTTTTGTACAGCTGCAACATGACCTCATGGCTCCGAAACTCAATCCCTCTACCAATAAAACCTAACATACCGCACCCTTCTTAACAACGCTATCAACCTGGGTGGCAACTTTCAGTGATCTATGCACATGGACACCGAGATCTTTCTTCTCATCCACACTACCAAGAATCTTACCATTCGCCCAGCACTCTGTATTCCTGTTACTCCTTCCAAAGTGAATCACCTCACACTTTTCCGCATTAAACTCCATTTGCCACCTCTCAACCCAGTTCTGCAGCTTATCTATGCCCCTCTGTAACCTACAACATCCTTCCGCACTATCCACAACTCCACCAACTTTGGTGTCATCCGCAAATTTACTAACGCATCCTTCTACGAAATCATCCAGGTCATTTATGAAAATGACAAACAGCAGTGGCCCCAAAACAGATCCTTGAGGTACACCACGAGTAACTGAACTCCAGGATGAACATTTCCCATCAACCACCACCCTCTGTCTACTTACAGCTAGCCAATTTCTGATCCAAACCGCTAAATCACCCTCAATCCCATGCCTCCGTATTTTCTGCAATAGCCTACCATGGGGAAACTTATTAAACGCGTTACTGAAATCCATATACACCACATCAACCGCTTTACCCTCATCCACCTGTTTAGATGGTTTTCCCAACGCACATTTATCCCTTAACCTCTTCCACTCCCACTCCCCGCCAATCCCATGGGGAGTTGGTCACTTGACTAACTGACGCATTCTTTTTAACATTCAGCCAGTGAAGGAAACGGAAGATCATCATTAACCTAGCCCCCCGTACCCCCGCCACCCACAACACACATACGCCCATGCTGGTACTGAGTGCTGTTGAAGGAGCCATCTTTCAGAAAGAACCTTCTTCAACAAGACCATGCCTGCCATCACGAGAACAGATAAATCTTGTTTATTATTTACAAAAGAGGGTATTTTACTTCTGTATGTCCTGGGGCTGACATGTTTCTGTTAACTTGCGTTTTAGAGACATTGATAATTTAATGGTTGCCCCTCTCTGCTCTAGTGCTATTAATTAGGATATTTGAAGATTACAATTTTAGTTTGTCCACAGCATTTGTAATTTCTCTCCGATTTTCTCTCCCTCTTTCTCCCTCTTGGTGGATGACTGTCTTCCTTCACAGTTGCATTCAATGTATTTCCAAGTCAGGATGGTGACTGGCTTGGAGGGGAATTTGAAGGTGGCATTTCTAATATGCGACCTTTGTTCTTCCAGACGGAAGTGGTCGTGGGTTTGTCTGTGGATCTTTAGTGATGTTCTGCAGTGCATCTTGTAGATAGCATACACTGCTGCTACTGACTGTCGGTGGTAGAGGTAGTGGATATTTGTGAATGTAGTGAAAGTCAAGCGTGCTGCTTTGTCCCAGATGGTTTAAAGCTTCTTGTGTTGTTGGGGCTGCACTCATCCAGGCAAGTGGGGACGATTCCATCACACTCCTGACTTGTGCCTTGTAGATGGTGGACAGGCTTTTAGGAGTCAGGAGGAGAATTACTCCCTGTGGTATTCCTAGCTTCTGACCTGCTCTTGCACTGTGTTTATGTGGTGAGTGCAGTTGAGTTTCTGGTCAAAGTTGACTCTCAGGATGTTGATAGTGGGGAGTCAGTGATGTTAACACTGTAGAATGCCAAGGGGCAGAGGTTAGATTGTCGCTTATTGGAGATGGTTGTATTATGTGACACAAATGTTATTTGCAGTTTTTGGCTCAAGCCAGGTCTGATTGCATTTGAACAAGGACTGCTTCAGTATCTGAGGAGGTGCGAATGGTTCTGAACATTGTGCAATCATCAGTGAACATCCCCTCATTGTAAAGTGTTCAGAATTGAGGGTATGCCACATAATTAGACATTCAGTACAAAGGGGGTGCCTCATTGTCAGAGGTTCAACATTGAGCCGTCCACATGCTGAAGGGGTTAGAATTGAAGGAGTGCCACTTGTTTACAGGAGTCGTGGTGAGGTATTGCAGCACTTAGAGAAGGTCGAACTGAGGGAATACTTTATTGACAGAGGATCAGTCTTGAGGTATTGAAGCACAGTCAGAGGTTCAGTGCTGAGGGGGCCCCTCATTGCCACTGGGTTACTACTGAGTCAGTACCTCAATGTAATGGGGTCAGAATTGAGGGAGTGC